>NC_092713.1:8999210-9003377 GCF_047496885.1 Scyliorhinus torazame
GCCTGTGTGTGTGAGGCTGGTGTGTGTGTGAAGCTGGTGTGTGTGTGTCTGAGTGTGAGGCTGGTGTGTGTCTATACATGTGTGTGCCTGTCTGTGTGAGGCTGGTGTGTCTGTGTGTGAGGCTGGTGTAGAGGGAACCTCCCGCATTCTTCCACAGGAGTGTTGCAGTCAGCTGGCTTTGTAACAAACACACTTTCCGCTACATTCCCGCAAGTCTGCGTGTGGTCGGCACCTCTTCCCAGTCACTGCTGGGAGGTGACCCCCCTTTCCAGGTCTGTCTGGGAGCAGGAGGGGGGTCTGCACCATGCTGGGACCGCCCCCCATCCCCTCCTCATCCCCCTCCCTCCCCCCCTCCCCCTCCCCCTCCCCCATCCCCCCTCCCCCATCCCCCTCCCTCCCCTCCCCCATCCCCCTCCCTCCCCCTCCCCCTCCCCCTCCCTCCCCCTCCCCCCTCCCCATCCCCCCCCTCCCCCATCCCCCTCCCCCCCCCTCCCCCATCCCCCTCCCCATCCCCCCCCTCCCCCATCCCCCTCCATCCCCTTCCCCCCTCCCTCCCCCCCTCCCTCCCCCCCTCCCTCCCCCCCTCCCTCCCCCCCTCCCCCTCCCTCCCCCTCTCCCCCCCCTCCCCCTCCCTCCCCCTCTCCCCCTCCCTCCCCCTCCCTCCCCCCTCCCCCTCCCTCCCCCCTCCCCCTCCCTACCCCTCCTCCCCCCTCCCCCTCCCTACCCCTCCTCCCCCCATCCCCCTCCCTCCCCTCCCCCCATCCCCCTCCCTCCCCCTCCCCATCCCCCTCCCTCCCCCTCCCCATCCCCCTCCCTCCCCCTCCCCATCCCCCTCCCTCCCCCTCCCCATCCCCCTCCCTCCCCCTCCCCATCCCCCTCCCCATCCCCTCCCTCCCCCTCCCCATCTCCCTCCCTCCCCCTCCCCATCTCCCTCCCTCCCCCTCCCCATCTCCCTCCCTCCCCCTCCCCCCTCCCCATCCCTCCCCCTCCCCCTCCCCATCCCTCCCCCTCCCCCTCCCCCTCCCTCCCCCTCCCCATCCCTCCCCCTCCCCCTCCCCCATCCCCCCCTCCCCCCTCCCCATCCCTCCCCCTCCCCCCTCCCCATCCCTCCCCCCTCCCCATCCCTCCCCCTCCCCCCTCCCCCCTCACCCATCCCTCCCCTCCCCCATCCCCCTCCCTCCCCCTCCCCCATCCCTCCCCCTCCCCCCTCACCCATCCCTCCCCCTCCCCCCTCACCCATCCCTCCCCCTCCCCCCTCACCCATCCCTCCCCCCTCCCTCCACATCCCCCTCCCTTCCCCTCCCCCCTCCCCCTCCCTCCCCCATCCCCCTCCCTCCCCCTCCCCATCTCCCTCCCTCCCCATCCCTCTCCCTCCCCCTCCCCCTCCCTCCCCCTCCCCATCCCCCTCCCTCCCCCTCCCCATCCCCCTCCCTCCCCCTCCCCATCCCCCTCCCTCCCCCATCCCTCTCCCTCCCCCATCCCTCTCCCTCCCCCTCGCCATCCCCCTCCCTCCCCTCCCCAACCCCCTCCCTCCCCCTCCCCATCCCCCTCCCTCCCCCTCCCCATCCCTCCCCCTCCCCATCCCCCTCCCTCCCCATCCCCCTCCCTCCCCATCCCTCTCCCTCCCCCATCCCTCTCCCCATCCCCCTCCCCATCCCCATCCCCCTCCCCATCCCCCTCCCCCATCCCCCTCCCCCATCCCCCTCCCCCATCCCCCTCCCCCTCCCCACCCCCCTCCCCCATCCCCCTCCCCCTCCCCCATCCCCCTCCCCCTCCCCATCCCCCTCCCCCTCCCCCATCCCCCTCCCCCTCTCCCTCCCCCATCCCCCTCCCCTCATCCCCCTCCCCCACCCCCCTCCCCCCATCCCCCTCCCCATCCCCCTCCCCCCATCCCCCTCCCCCATCCCCCTCCCCTCCCCATGCCCCTCCCCTCCCCATCCCCCTCCCTCCCCCTCCCCCACCCCCCCTCCCTCCCCCTCCCCCACCCCCCCTCCCTCCCCTCCCCCACCCCCCTCCCTCCCCCTCCCCTCCCTCCCCTCCCCCACCCCCTCCCTCCCCCTCCCCATCCCCCTCCCTCCCCCTCCCCCATCCCCCTCCCTCCCCCTCCCCCATCCCCCTCCCTCCCCCTCCCCCATCCCCCTCCCTCCCCCTCCCCCATCCCCCTCCCTCCCCCTCCCCCCATCCCCCTCCCTCCCCCTCCCCCCATCCCCCTCCCTCCCCTTCCCACACCCCCTCCCTCCCCATCCCCCTCCCTCCCCCTCCCCCATCCCCCTCCCTCCCCCTCCCTCCCCCCCACATCCCCATCCCTCCCCCCCACATCCCCCTCCCCCCATCCCCCTCCCTCCCCCCCCACATCCCCATCCCTCCCCCCCACATCCCCCTCCCCCATCCCCTCCCTCCCCCCCACCCCCTCCCTCCGCCCCCCATCCCCCTCCCTCCCCCCATCCCCCTCCCTCCCCCTCCCCAACCCCCTCCCTCCCCTCTCCCCACCCCCTCCCTCCCCCTCCCCCCTCCCTCCCCCTCCCCCATCCCCCTCCCTCCGCCTCCCCCATCCCTCTCCCTCCACCTCCCCCATCCCCCTCCCTCCGCCTCCCCCATCCCCCTCCCTCCGCCTCCCCCATCCCCCTCCCTCCGCCTCCCCCACCCCTCCCTCCGCCTCCCCCACCCCCTCCCTCCGCCTCCCCCTCTCTCCGCCTCCCCCTCCCTCCGCCTCCCCATCCCCCTCCCTCCGCCTCCCCCATCCCCCCGCCTCCCCCTCCCTCCGCCTCCCCATCCCCCTCCCTCCGCCTCCCCCTCCCTCCCCCTCCCTCTCCCTCCCCCTCCCTCTCCCTCCCCCTCCCTCTCCCTCCCCCTCCCTCCCCCTCCCTCTCCCTCCCCCTCCCTCTCCCTCCCCCTCCCTCTCCCTCCCCCTCCCTCCCTCCCTCCCCCTCCCTCCCTCCCTCCCCCTCCCAACCCCCTCCCTCCCCTCCCCCCACCCCCTCCCTCCCCCTCCCCCCTCCCTCCCCCTCCCCCCTCCCTCCCCCTCCCCCATCCCCCTCCCTCCGCCTCCCCCATCCCCTCCCTCCACCTCCCCCATCCCCTCCCTCCGCCTCCCCATCCCCTCCCTCCGCCTCCCCCATCCCCCTCCCTCCGCCTCCCCCCCCCCCTCCCTCCGCCTCCCCCACCCCCTCCCTCCGCCTCCCCCACCCCCTCCCTCCGCCTCCCCCTCTCTCCGCCTCCCCCTCCCTCCGCCTCCCCATCCCCCTCCCTCCGCCTCCCCATCCCCCCGCCTCCCCCTCCCTCTCCCTCCCCCTCCCTCTCCCTCCCCCTCCCTCTCCCTCCCCCTCCCTCTCCCTCCCCCTCCCTCCCTCCCTCCCCCTCCCTCCCCCTCCCTCCCCCTCCCCCTCCCTCCCCCTCCCCCTCCCTCCCCCTCCCCCTCCCTCCCTCCCCCTGCCCCTGCCCCTCCCCCTCCCTCCCTCCCCCTGCCCCTCCCCCTCCCTCCCCCTCCCTCCCCCTCCCTCCCCCTCCCTCCCCCTCCCTCCCCCATCCCCCTCCCTCCCCCTCCCATCCCCCTCCCTCCCCCTCACCCATCCCCCTCCCTCCCCCTCCCCATCCCCCTCCCTCCCCCTCCCCATCCCCCTCCCTCCCCCATCCCCTCCCTCCCCCTCCCCCCATCCCTCCCCCATCCCCCTCCCTCCCTCACTCCCTTCCCCTCCCTCACTCCCACCCTCCCCTCCCTCACTCCCTCCCCCTCCCTCCCTCCCCTCCCTCACTCCCTCCCTCCCCCTCCCTCACACCCTCCCTCCCCCTCCCTCACTCCCCCTCCCCCTCCCTCACTCCCCCCTCCCCCTCCCTCACTCCTCCCCCTCCCTCACTCCCCCCCTCCCCCCTCCCTCCCCCTCCCTCCCCCTCACTCCCACCCCTCCCCCTCCCTCCTTCACTCCCTCCCTCCCCCTCCCTCCCCCTCCCTCACTCCTTCCCTCACTCCCTCCCCCCCTCCCTCACTCCCTCAACCCCTCCCCCCTCCCTCACTCCCTCAACCCCTCCCCCTCCCTCACTCCCTCAACCCCTCCCTCACTCCCTCCCCCTCCCTCACTCCCTCCCCCCTCCCCACCCTCACTCCATCCCCCACCCTCACTCCATCCCCCTCCTCCCCCTCCCTCCCCCTCCTCCCCCTCCCTCCCCCTC
>NC_092713.1:9003477-9264180 GCF_047496885.1 Scyliorhinus torazame
GGAGGGAGAGGAGGGGGAGGGAGAGGGAGGGGGAGGGAGGGGGAGGGAGAGGGAGGGGGAGGGAGAGGGAGGGGGAGGCGGGGGGATGGGGAGGCGGAGGGAGGGGGATGGGGAGGCGGAGGGAGGGGGAGGCGGAGAGAGGGGGAGGCGGAGGGAGGGGTGGGGGAGGCGGAGGGAGGGGTGGGGGAGGCGGAGGGAGGGGGATGGGGGAGGCGGAGGGAGGGGGATGGGGGAGGCGGAGGGAGGGGGATGGGGAGGTGGAGGGAGGGGGATGGGGGGAGGCGGAGGGAGGGGGATGGGGGAGGGAGGGGGGAGGGGAGGGAGGGGGGAGGGGAGGGAGGGGGTGGGGGGAGGGGAGGGAGGGGTTGGGGAGGGGGAGGGAGGGAGGGAGGGGGAGGAGGGAGGGAGGGGAGGAGAGGGAGGGGGAGGGAGAGGGAGGGGGAGGGAGAGGGGAGGGGGAGGGAGGGGAAGGAGAGGGGAGGGGGAGGGGAGAGGGGAGGGGGGAGGGGAGAGGGGGAGGGGAGGGGGAGGCGGAGGGAGGGGGAGGCGGAGGGAGGGGGATGGGGGAGGCGAGGGAGGGGGAGGCGGGGGGATGGGGGAGGCGGAGGGAGGGGGATGGGGAGGCGGAGGGAGGGGGGAGGCGGAGAGAGGGGGAGCGGAGGGAGGGGTGGGGGAGGCGGAGGGAGGGGTGGGGGAGGCGAGGGAGGGGGATGGGGGAGGCGGAGGGAGGGGGATGGGGGAGGCGGAGGGAGGGGGATGGGGGAGGTGAGGGAGAGGGATGGGGGAGGCGGAGGGAGGGGGATGGGGGAGGGGGAGGGAGGCGGGAGGGGGAGGGAGGGGGTGGGGAGAGGGGGAGGGAGGGGGATGGGGGGGGAGGGAGGGGGATGGGGGGCGGAGGGAGGGGGTGGGGGGGAGGGAGGGGATGGGGGAGGGGGATGTGGGGGGGAGGGATGGGGATGTGGGGGGGGAGGGGAGGGGGATGGGGGGAGGGGGATGTGGGGGGGAGGGATGGGGATGTGGGGGGGAGGGAGGGGGAGGGAGGGGGATGGGGGAGGGGGAGGGAGGGGGATGGGAGGGAGGGGGTGTGGGGAGGGGGAGGGAGGGGGTGTGGAAGGGGAGGGAGGGGGATGGGGGGAGGGGGAGGGAGGGGGATGGGGGGAGGGGGAGGGAGGGGGATGGGGGAGGGGGAGGGAGGGGGATGGGGGAGGGGGAGGGAGGGGGATGGGGGAGGGGGAGGGAGGGGGATGGGGGAGGGGAGGGAGGGGGATGGGGAGGGAGGGGGTGTGGGAGGGGGAGGGAGGGGGTGTGGGAAGGGGAGGGAGGGGGATGGGGGAGGGGGAGGGAGGGGGATGGGGGGAGGGGGAGGGAGGGGGATGGGGGAGGGGGAGGGAGGGGGATGGGGGAGGGGGGAGGGAGGGGGGATGGGGGAGGGGGAGGGAGGGGATGGGGGAGGGGGAGGGAGGGGGGATGGGGAGGGGGAGGGAGGGGGTGGGGGAGGGGAGGGAGGGAGGGGAGGGAGGGGGGTGGGGGAGGGGAGGGAGGGGGGGTGGGGGGAGGGGGGAGGGAGGGGGATGGGGGGAGGGGAGGGGCATGGGGAGGGGAGGGGGATGGGGGAGGGGGATGGGGGGGAGGGGGAGGGGGAGGGGGGGGATGGGGGAGGGGGGTGGGGTAGGGGGATGAGGGGAGGGGGATGGGGGAGGGAGAGGGGAGGGGGATGGGGGAGGGGGAGGGGGATGGGGAGGGGGAGGGGGATGGGGGAGGGGGAGGGGGATGGGGGAGGGGGATGGGGAGGGGGAGGGGATGGGAGGGGGGATGGGGGAGGGGGATGGGGGAGGGGGATGGGGAGGGGGATGGGGATGGGGAGGGGGATGGGGAGAGGGATGGGGAGGGAGAGGGATGGGGGAGGGAGAGGGATGGGGGAGGGAGAGGGATGGGGGAGGGAGGGGGATGGGGAGGGAGGGGGATGGGGAGGGGGAGGGTGGGGGAGGGGGAGGGAGGGGATGGGGAGGGGGAGGGAGGGGGTTGGGGAGGGGGAGGGAGGGGGATGGCGAGGGGGAGGGAGAGGGATGGGGGAGGGAGAGGGATGGGGGAGGGAGGGAGAGGGATGGGGGAGGGAGGGGGATGGGGAGGGGGAGGGAGGGGGATGGGGAGGGGGAGGGGAGGGGATGGGGAGGGGGAGGGTGGGGGGATGGGGAGGGGGAGGGAGGGGGAGGGGGAGGGAGAGGGATGGGGAGGGAGGGAGATGGGGAGGGGGAGGGAGGGGGATGGGGAGGGTGGGGGAGGGGGGGGGGAAGGGAGGGGGAGGGGGAGGGGAAGGGAGGGGTGTGGAGGGAGGGGGAGGGTGGGTGAGGGGGGTGGGGGAGGGATGGGGTGTGGGGGGAGGGGGTGGGATGGGTGAGGGGGGAGGGGGAGGGATGGGTGAGGGGGGAGGGGAGGATGGGGGAGGGGAGGGAGGGGTTGGGGGAGGGATGGGTGAGGGGGGAGGGGGGAGGGGGAGGGATGGGGAGGGGGAGGGGGAGGGTTGGGGAGGGGGAGGGGGAGGGTGGGGAGGGAGGGGGAGGGTGGGGAGGGGGAGGGGGAGGTGGGGAGGGGGAGGGGGGGGGGAGGGATGGGGAGGGGGAGGGGGAGGGATGGGGAGGGGGAGGGGGAGGGATGGGGAGGGGGAGGGGGAGGGATGGGGAGGGGGAGGGGGAGGGATGGGGAGGGGGAGGGGGTGGGAGGGAGATGGGGAGGGGGAGGGAGGGAGATGGGGAGGGGGAGGGAGGGGGATGGGGGGGGATGGGGAGGGGGAGGGAGGGGGATGGGGAGGGGGAGGGAGGGGGATGGGGAGGGGGAGGGAGGGGATGGGGAGGGGGAGGGAGGGGGATGGGAGGAGGGGTAGGGAGGGGAGGGGGGAGGGAGGGGGGAGGGGGGAGGGGGGAGGGAGGGGGGAAGGGGATGGAGGGGATGGGGGAGGGGGGGGATGGGGAGGGAGGGGAGGGGAGGGAGGGGGAGGGGGATGGAGGGGGGAGGGGGAGGGGGGAGGAGGGGGATGGGGGAGGGGGGGGAGGGGGAGGGAGGGGGATGGGGGAGGGGGGATGGGGGATGGGGGAGGGGGAGGGGGGGAGGGAGGGGGATGAGGGAGGGGATGGGGGGGCGGTCCCAGCATGGTGCAGACCCCCCCTCCTGCTCCCAGACAGACCTGGAAAGGGGGGTCACCTCCCAGCAGTGACTGGAAGAGGTGCCGACCACACGCAGACTTGCGGGAATGTAGCGGAAAGTGTGTTTGTTACAAAGCCAGCTGACTGCAACACTCCTGTGGAAGAATGCGGGAGGTTCCCTCTACACCAGCCTCACACACAGACACACCAGCCTCACACAGACAGGCACACACATGTATAGACACACACCAGCCTCACACTCAGACACACACACACCAGCTTCACACACACACCAGCCTCACACACACAGGCACACACATGCACAGACACACACATGCACAGACACACCAGCTTCACACACACACACATGGTCAGACACACACACATGCACACACACACATGCACACACACCAGCCTCACACACACATGCACACACACCAGCCTCACACACACAGGCACAGACATGCACAGACACACACATGCACACACACACCAGCTTCACACACACACACATGGTCAGACACACACACATGCACACACACACATGCACACATACCAGCTTCACACACACATGCACCACACACCAGCCTCACACACACAGGCACAGACATGCACAGACACACACATGCACACACACACCAGCTTCACACACACACACATGCACAGACACACACACATGCACACACACACACATGCACACACACCAGCTCACACACACATGCACAGACACACACACATGCACACACATGCACACACACACCAGCTTCACACACACACACACATGCACACACACACCAGCTTCACACACACACATGCACACACACACCAGCTTCACACACACACATACACACACACCAGCCTCACACACACATGCACAGACACACACATGCACACACACACACACATGCACACACACCAGCCTCACACACACAGGCACACACATGCACAGACACACACATGCACAGACACACACATGCACAGACACACACACATGCACACACATGCACACACACACCAGCTTCACACACACACACACATGCACACACACACCAGCTTCACACACACACATGCACACACACACCAGCCTCACACACACATGCATGCACACACACATGCACACACACCAGCCTCACACACACAGGCACACACATGCACAGACACACACATGCACACACACACACATGCACACACACCAGCCTCACACACACAGGCACACACATGCACAGGCACACACATGCACACACACACACATGCACACACACCAGCTTCGCACACACTGAGATATATTTCAAGGGATTATCTTCCTACCGAACACTGAATGATGCAGCTCTCTTTTCCGTCCCATGGCTGTGTTGTGGGGAGTGGATTCACTGCCAGTCTCTGTCTCTGTGTCTCTCTCTGTGAATCTCTGTGTCTCCGCACTGGGCTGAGCAATACTCAGCTCTGGCTGTTTATGTCTCCAGCACCCGGCCCCTCTCCCCACACAGAGCTGCTCCTCAACGTCAGAGCATCTCCTTCAAGTGGAAAGCGTCATCTAGTGTAGGAGAAAGGGAGGGAGGGAGAGGAAGAGAGAGAGAGGGGGAGAGAGAGGGAGGGAGAGGGGGAACGAGAGGGAGGGAGAGAGAGGGACAGAGGGAGGGAGAGGGGGCAGAGAGGGAGGGAGGGAGGGAGGGAGAGAGAGGGAGGGAGAGGGGAACAGAGAGGGAGGGAGAGGGGGACAGAGAGGGAGGGAGAGAGAGGGACAGAGGGAGGGAGAGGGGGACAGAGAGGGAGGGAGAGAGAGAGACAGAGGGAGGGAGAGGGGGAGGGAGAGGGGACAGAGAGGGAGGGAGAGAGAGGGACAGAGGGAGGGAGAGGGGGACAGAGAGAGGGACAGAGAGGGACAGGGAGGGAGGGAGAGGGGGACAGAGAGGGGGGGAGGAGAGGGGAACAGAGATGGAGGGACAGGGGGAGGGAGAGGGGAACAGAAAGGGGGGAGAGAGAGGGACAGAGGGAGGGCGAGGGGGACAGAGGGAGGGAGAGGGGGACAGAGAGGGAGGGAGAGGGGGACAGAGAGGGAGGGAGAGGGGAACAGAGGGAGGGAGAGAGAGGGACAGAGGTAGGGAGAGGGGGACAGAGAGGGAGGGGGAGGGAGCGGGGAACAGAGAGGGAGGGAGGGAGAGGGACAGAGAGGGGGGAAGAGAGAGGGAGGGAGGGGGGAGAGAGAGGGAGGGAGGGAGAGGGGGACAGAGGGGGAGGGAGAGAGAGGGACAGATGGGAGGGAGAGGGGGAGAGAGAGGGAGGGAGGGAGAGAGAGAGAGGGAGGGAGAGAAGGAGAGAGAAGGGAGGGAAGGAGAGAGAAGGGAGGGAAGGAGAGAGCAGGAGGGAGAGAAGGAGAGAGAAGGGAAGGGAAGGAGGGGGAGAAGGGGAGAGGGAGGAGAGAGAGAGTGAGGGAGGGGAGAGGGGAGGGAGGGAGGGGAGAGGGAGGGAGGAGCGAGGGAGGAGAGAGGAAGAGGAGCGGGAGGAGTGGGAGACAGGAGGGAGGGAGGAGGGGGAGAGGAGAGGGAGGGAGGAGAGGAGAGGAGAGGAAGGGAGGGAGGGTGGTGAGGAAGGGAGGGAAGGAGAGGGAGGGAGAGAAGGAGAGGGACAGTGGGAAGCAGAGAGAGGGAGGGAAAGAAGGAGAGGGAAGGAGGGAGAGAAGGAGAGGGAGGGCGGGAGGGAGGGAGAGAACATAACATAGAACATTACAGCGCAGTACAGGCCCTTCGGCCCTCGATGTTGCGCCGACCTGTGAAACCACTCTAAAGCCCATCTACACTATTCCCTTATCGTCCATATGTCTATCCAATGACCATTAAATGCCCTTAGTGTTGGCGAGTCCACTACTGTTGCAGGCAGGGCATTCCACGCACTTACTACTCTCTGAGTAAACCTACCTCTGACATCTGTCTTATATCTATCTCCCCTCGATTTAAATCTATGTCCCCTCGTGCTAGACATCACCATCCGAGGAAAAAGGCTCTCACTGTCCACCCTATCCAATCCTCTCATCATCTTGTATGCCTCAATTAAGTCACCTCTTAACCTTCTCTCTAATGAAAACAGCCTCAAGTCCCTCAGCCTTTCCTCATAAGATCTTCCCTCCATACCAGGCAACATTCTGGTAAATCTCCTCTGCACCCTTTCCAATGCTTCCACATCCTTCCTATAATGCGGCGACCAGAATTGCACGCAATACTCCAAATGCCGCACCAGAGTGTTGTACAGCTGCAACATGACCTCATGGCTCCTAAACTCAATCCCTCTACCAATAAAAAGCTAACACACCGTACACCTTCTTAACAACCCTCTCAACCTGGGTGGCAACTTTCAGGGATTTATGTACATGGACACCGAGATCTCTCTGCTCATCCACACTACCAAGAATCTTACCATTAGCCCAGTACTCTGTCTTCCTGTTACTCCTTCCCATCCTTCTACGCCCTCCTCCAGGTCATTTATAAAAATGACAAACAGCAGTGGCCCCAAAACAGATCCTTGTGGTACACCACTAGTAACTGGACTCCAGTCTGAACATTTCCCATCAACCACCAGCCTCTGTCTTCTTCCAGCTAGCCAATTTCTGATCCAAACTGCTAAATCACCCTGAATCCCATGCCTCCGTATTTTCTGCAGTAGCCTACCGTGGGGGAACCTTATCAAACACTTTACTGAAATCCATATACACCACATCAACTGCTTTACCCTCGTCCACCTGTTTGGTCACCTTCTCAAAGAACTCAATCAGGGGCGGGATTCTCCAACCCCCCGCCGGGTCGGAGAATTGCCGGGGGGGCGGCGTGAATCCCGCCCCCGCCGGCCGCGAATTCTCCGGCACCGAAAATTCGGCGGGGGCGGGAATCGCGCCGCTCCGGTCGGCGGCCCCCCCGGCGATTCTCCGGCCCGCGATGGGCCGAAGTCCCGCTGCTGTCATGCCAGTCCCGCCGGCGTGAATCAATCCAGAATCCCTTCCCGGCGGGACTGGCGGCACGGGCGGGATCCGGGGTCTTGGGGGAGGCGCCCCACGGTGGCCTGGCCCGCGATCAGGGCCCACCGATCCACGGGCGGGCCTGTGCCGTGGGGGCACTCTTTTCCTTCTGCCTCGGCCATTGCCTCCGCGATGATCGATGCGGAAGTGACCCCGCAATTTATCATGGCCAATCCACCTAACCTGCACATCTTTGGACTATGGGAGGAAACCGGAACACCCGGAGGAAAACCACGCACACACGGGGAGGATGTGCAGACTCCGCACAGACAGTGACCCAAGCCAGAATTGAACCTGGGACCCTGGAGCTGTGAAGCAATTGTGCTATCCACAATGCTACCGTGCTGCCCCACTCGAGATCCATTGTCCTTAGGGACACTCTTGTTTGAACAGCCATTCGCCCATTACAGAGTGTGATGATCCTAAATGAGAGGTTAGTTGCATATCAATAGCATGATTCTAATCCTTTGTGTAAACAGGAGTGGGAAATGAGACAGCCAAGATAATGACAATGGGCTCAATCTGGACACCTCAGGAGAGAACCTTTGTTTGAGGGGCTAGGTGGAGCTCAGAGTGAGAAAGAGAAAAATAATCCTGTTTGAACAGGTGATGAGAAGGATTGAAAAGTCACTGAAGGAGGTCATGGAAACTGTCTCAGACGCAGGCTTTCAAAAAGGGTTCTGTGGATCTTCACTAACAGCAAAAACATTGCTTCATGAATGTATGTATCATCTTTGCCGTCCAGTGATGTGATTTTGATTTGATTTGAGTTATTGTCACATGTACCGAAGTACAGCAAAAGTATTTTTCTGTGGCCGAGGGGAACGTACACAGTACGTACATAGTAGACAAAAGAATAATCAACAGAGAACATTGACACATGGTACATCGACACAGTGATTGGTTACAGTGCGGAACAAGGGGCCAAACAAAGCTAATACATGAGCAAGAGCAGCATAGGGCGTCGTGAATTGTGTTCTTACAGGGAACAGATCAGTCCGAGGGGGAGTCGTTGAGGAGTCTTGTAGCTGTGGGGAAGAAGCTATTCCTATGTCTGGATGTGCGGGTCTTCAGACTTCTGTATCTTCTGCCCGATGGAAGGGTCTGGAAGAAGGCAAAGCCTGGGTGGGAGGGGTCTCTGATAATGCTGTGAAAGTAGAATGAGAACTGTATGTTCCTTTGAAGTTCTATTTAATGGAAACATGTGCGTTAGAGTTAAGTAACTACATGTAATCTGTTATTTTTCAGTTGAAGTTTAAAAGTTTAAATATCGTTTGCTTTTCTTTTGTTTTAATAAAGTTTGTTTCAAATAACCAATCCCTATTTCTTATGCTATCACTTCTGGAACAAATCGATCTATCCACACCACCTTAAAAGTTAAAAACGTTTTTGTCTCTGGTACAGTAACATGCTCCTGGCAGAGGTCTGGATCTCGGGGCTGCTGATGTGGCCGGGATGAGTGTGCAGAGTGAGGTTACCATCACAACTGGCCTCGCTGGATGACACCCTGAGAGAAGACTGGTCATCTAAGGGTAGGGGAGGCTTGCGGGATTTGAGGGTCCGGGGTTGGAAGCCCTGACTGCCTGCCGGGTTCTCTCTTTCTCCAATTCCTGACAGATATAAGGGTCTTTGCTGGTGTGGGTTCCACAGAGGCTGGCGGTGGCAGCCGAGGCGGGCAGACACTGAAGAAGGCACCCCCATGTGCAGGGGGCCACCGCACATCTCGAAGACCCGGCCACCCATCATGCCGAGGAGCGACCCAGAAGGGAGGCCAGCGATGACCCAAGGTGTACAGGCATCGTTGGTCATTCAATGACATGACGGACGCCGTGTGCCACAGAAGACTCTGTCTCAGGAGAGAGACAGTGCGGCTCCTGTACGACATCCTCACGGACTTGACAGCCTGTGGAGGGGGAGGACAACCGCTCCCGTGGCCGTGAAGGTCACCGGAGTCCTCAACATTTATGCCACTGGGTCATTCAAGGCTCGAGTGGGGACCTGTGAGGCATTTCACAATCTACAACCCACAGGTACATCCGGGGAGTGACTGAGGCCCTGTATGCTGGGCATCACCTTGCAGCTGGTCCAAGCCCACCAGGACCGCCTGGGCGGCAGGGTTTGCTGCCATCGCCGGGGTTCCCCAGGTCCGGGAGCGATCGATGGCACGCACGACACCCTGCCCGCACCGGACGTCAAGGAGTGCCCTATACGAGGCTGGTTTAGCACAGTGGGCTGAACAGCTGGCTTGTAATGCAGAACAATGCCCGCAGCGCGGGTTCAATTCCCGTACCAGCCTCCCCGAACAGGCGCCGGAATGTGGCGACTAGGGGCTTTTCACAGTAACTTCATTGAAGCCTACTTGTGACAATAAGTGATTATTATTATTCTTATATGACCAGGAAGGGGTTCCACTCCCTGAATGTTCACATCGAGTGCGACCACCGACTCCGTGTCATGCACGTGTGCGCCTGCTGCCCAGGGAGTGAGCATGGTGGCTGCATCCTGGGCAGTCGGAGGTCCCCGGTGTCTTCAAGGACCAATCCAGGATGACGGGTTGGCTTGTGGAGGACAAGGGGGGTACCCACCGAGGTCATGGCTGATGACGCCAGTGCGGAGGCCGAAGACTGCGGCAGAGACCCATTATAACGAGGCCTATGTTGTCACCTGTGCTGTCATTAAGCGGTGTATTGGAGTGCTCAAAATGCGGTTCCGATGTCTGGACCACTCTGCAGAGGGTCTCCCGCTTTGTGGTGGTCTGCTGTGCCCTTCACAAGCTGACACAGCAGTGGGGTGACCTGCTGGAGGATTAGGAGGAAGATGCGGCCTTGTCTGATGATGAGGTTGAGGGCGGACCAGGAGGAGCTGGAGGATTGAATAATAATAATAATAGTGTCACAGGTAGGCTTACACTAATACTTCAATGAAGTTACTGTGAAAATCCACACTCCGGCACCTGTTCGGGTACACTGAGGGAGAATTCAGAATGTCCAATTCACCTAACAAGGCCTTTCGGGACTTGTGGGAGGAAACCGGAGCACCCGGAGGAAACCCACGCAGACACGGGGAGAACGTGCAGACTCCGCACAGACAGTGACCCAAGCCGGGAATCGAACCTGGGACCCTGGAGCTGGGAAGCAACAGTGCTAACCGCTGTGCTACCATGCCGCCCGACAGGAGGCGACAGGGGTTCGACGTGTCAGGAGGAGCACGGGGGCCCATCGTCCCCAGATTCTCCTCGGATGAGGTTCTTCTGTCAGTGTTACGGACGCCTGGTCAGATCCCAACAGTGGCTCAACTGCCCTTCCTCGATTCACGCACTCACACTTTGACCACGAGAGGATCCTCAGTGCTGATGCCCCGCTCTTTAGTGTTTGATTGTTGCCAGCCGCCTCGATGGTGCTGACGCTCCGAGAGTTCAGGCATCTCTGCAAGAAAACTGCTATCCCAGCTCTCATGGTCAATTCCTCATTTGAAATAGCCTTCAGCTGTGAAGCCAGAGGCTGCTCCCATTCAAAGGGAGTGGAGTTGACTTTCAGGATAAGAAGCCGCAGCAGGGCTCTGTCCTGGGAGTGTTTGGTGGGACAAACAGGCTGCACCTTGCCCTGTTATTGGTCACCATAATATTTAAAGATGGCTTGAAGGCTGCACATTCGCAAAGCGCCTCCCCGCTCCCCCCCCCACCCCCCCGCCCCCGGCCAAGGCGCAACCCCTGAGCTAAACCAACCCCCCCTGATGAGGTCTCCCTGCACAGCACCCCCACCCCTCCCAGCTCCCGAGGACTGGGGCAGCAGCTCTGGTGCCCTCGAGCTGAATGCCGAAAAAATGGAAATGGCTCCTCACCTCCTCACTTCCCGTCAGAAACCATCGCGGCAGCTTCTCGGTTTTGAAACGGGTACTAAACGACGCCCGCGCGACTTCCCTCTGGGGAGTCGGGTCACTCCAGGAGGCCGCTGCTTTCCAGTTCTATCTCGCCAATGAGATTGAAATTAATGCAAATGAGAGTTAATGATATGTTCGTCAGTTTCTATTTAATGTTTTTATTGGTTTTCACATTTTATCTTCCGCGTTTCAGTTCGTACATTAAATTACACGTTTAATAACCACACATAATACCAAACAAAGCAACCAAGGAGAGATTAAAATTTACAAGAGAGAAAAACCAAAGAGCGAGAACGAAGATCACTGTAAATATTTATATCTATCCACCCCGCTACTCCGTGGCTGTGGGCCCCACGTGACCAATCTGCCTCAACTGCCCTCCCCGACGTTGGGCCCGAGCGTGTTTTAACCAGCCCATTGTTGTTCCCTCTGGTTTTCCGCTTGCCCTCGGGCCTGTCCCCTACAGGTTGAGTTCGCCCTGTGTCGTGCTTCAATCCAGAGTCCTCCCCGACTTCCCTGCCTGCTTCTTCCTCCCATTTATCCTTATCTTGTCCGGGGTGAGTGTATCTCCTCCAACAGTCGCCAGTACAGGTCCCCACAGCTCCCTTTCCTCGGGCGGCCACATCCAACAGTTCCTCAACGAGCGAGTTTCCTGGGACGGGATTCTCCGATCAGGGGGCGATGTCCCCACGCCGGCGGCAAAACCGGCACCAACCACTCCGGTGTCAACAGCCCCCGAAAGTGAGGAATTCTCCAAATCTTCGGGGGGCAGGTTGACGTCGGGAGTAGTTGCCGCCGCTCCAGCCGGCGCCAAAGGACAGGTGCGAGTTCGCACATGCGCAGAACGGCCAGTGTGATCTCGTGCATGCGCGGACCGGCCGGCGTATTTCCGCGCATGCGCCGGGTTTCTCTTCTCCGCGCCGGCCCCCGGGCAATATGGCGGAGCCCTACAGGGGCCGCTGCGGAGGAAAGAAGGCCCCCCCGGAAACAGCCCGCCCGCAGGATCGGTCGGCCCCGATCACGGGCCAGGCCACTGGATTCCCCCCCCCCCCGCCCCCCCCGTGCCCCTCCCCCCAGGACTGCCCCCGCACACTTACCTGCCAGGTCCCGCCGTGCGTGAGGTGAGTAATTCACGCCGGCGGGACTGGCCAAAACTGAACGGCCACTCGGCCCATCAGGGCCCGGAGAATCGGGCAGCCGGCGGCGGGGCGGGATTCGCACCGCCCCCTGGGGATTCTCTGACCTGGCGGGGGGGTCGGAGAATCCCGGCCCTGGTGTCTGGGGGTACATCATCATTTCCCTACGGAGGACGTTTTTGACCTGTATGTACCTCATGTTGTTTCCTGTAGGTAGCTGGAACTTTCCAGGATCACTAATCTGTCGTCTGTGTACATGTCACTAACCGCCAGTGTCCCCTCGTCCTGTCTCCACATTTTGGAAGTGGTGTCCATTGTTGCGGGTGTGAATCTCTGGTTGTTACAGATTGGAGCCACAGTGGCCATTTCGGTTAGGCCGAAGTGTTGTCTCATTTGATACCATGTTCGGAACGTGGCTGCTACCACTGGGCTTCCTGAGAGGTCGGAGGGGATGGCAGTGCGTTCGTGACTAGGGCGCAGAGGGATGTCCCTATGCAGGAACTCTCCTCCATCCTCACCCATTCCCCTCCCAGCTCCTTCACCCATCCCTCACTCTTTCTGCTGTGCCCGCCCAGTGGTAGAACTGTAGGCCAGACCTCCCAAACTTCTTTTCTTTTGTCGGACGCTTTTTGGATGCTTGGGTTTTCCCTCTCCCCACAAACGCCATGATTAGTTTGTCCACCGTGTTGAAGAAGGCCTTGGGGGTGTAGATTGGGAGGGATCGGATCAGGAAGAGGTACCTGGGCAGCACGTTCACTTTGATCGTCCGCACCCTCCCTGCCAGCGAGGGTGGGAGTGGGCCCCACCTCTGCAGATTCTTTTTTGCCTTCCTCCGCCAGACTGACAAGGTTCCACTTGTGGATCCGTTTCCAGCCGTGGGCTACTTGGAAGCCCAGGTAGCGTATTTGTTTTGGGCCTGTTTGAAGGGCAGTCCCTCCAGCTCTGTCCCTCTCCCTTGCGGGTTCACGGGGAAGGCTTCACTCTTCTCAGGTTGAGTGCGTCGCCCGAGAAGGCTCCAAACCACTTTGAGAGCTTCATCATCCCTCCATGCCGCTTGGGAGGTCGGGATCTAGAAGGAGACTCTAAGCTCTCTGCTCCCCCCTCTGGATACCTCTCCAACCTCCCACCGCTCAGAGGACAATGGCCAGTGCTTCGATTGCCAGGGCAAACAGCAGCGAGGACAGCGGGCATCTCCCTGCCTCGTGCCTCTGGGCAGCCGGAAGTATTTAGAGCTGGGCGTGTTTGTCCACGTCCATACCCTCGCCACGGGAGCGCTGTACAGAAGTTTCACCCAAGCGGTGAATCCTGATCCAGTGAGGTACTTCTCCTCGACTCGGTCGAAGGCCTTTTCTGCCTCCAGGGAGATGATCACTTCTACTCATTGTCACCCGTGGGCCGTGGCCCTGAGTTTGAGAATGGCTGATGGAGCACCCTGAGATGCTTCAATACAGTCAAAGAAATATTGCAGCCATTTGGGCAGCACGGTAGCACAGTGGCTAGCACTGTGGCTTCACAGCGCCAGGGTCCCAGGTTCGATTCCCCGCTGGGTCAGTGTCTGTGCGGAGTCTGCACGTTCTCCCCGTGTCTGCGTGGGTTTCCTCCGGGTGCTCCGGTTTCCTCCCACAAGTCCCGAAAGACGTGCTGTTAGGTGGATTGGCCATGATAATATTGCCCCTTAGTGACCAAAAAGGTTAAGAGGGGTTATTTGGTTACGGGGATAGGGTGGAAGTGAGGGCTTAAGTGGATCGGTGCAGACTCGATGGGCCGAATGGCCTCCTTCTGCACTGTACGTTCTATTTTAAAATGGGAGTGATTCCTAGTCAGCCACATGATGGAAAGAGAATTGGTGCCTCTGCCATCACTATCCATAGCTTCAGACTGTTAAATGCATTTAAAGATACATGTTGCCATGGCAACTCGGACACCCTGAGTGAACATTAACATACCATCATCTTTCTCTTTTAAGCAAAAAGCATCAATTTCCTATCAGCAATATAATAATCTTTATTGTCACAAGTAGGCTTACATTAACACTGCAATGAAGTTACCGTGAAAAACCCCTAGTCGCCACATTCCGGCCCCTGTTCGGGTACACAGAGGGAGAATTCAGAATGTCCAATTCACCTAACAGCACGTCTTTCGGGATTTGTGGGAGGAAACCGGAGCGCCCGGAGGAAACCCACGCAGACACGGGGAGAACGTGCAGACTCCGCACTGACAGTGACCCAAGTCGGGAATCGAACCCGGGACCCTGGAGCTGTGAAGCAACAGTGCTAACCACTGTGCTACCGTCAGGGAAAGGTTCTGTAGAAATGGGAGAATGTGTTCGAGTAAGACACCAGTTCCCACCAGAGGCGTCGCCATTACAGGAGCACAAAACATGAACTACCTGCCGTTAGATCAGGAAACCCACCCTCAGAGATGCAGAGGTGTGAGCTCCGAAGAAGCAGAGATTAGAACGTCTTCTGAGTTTCCCACAATAACTCACAGTGAGGAGACTGATTGTGAGATGGAGCCTGGGGGGAGACAGTGGTAAAGTGGCATGATGACTGGATGAGTAATCCCGAGGCCTGGGGCAATCCCACCACCGCAGATGTTGAAATCTCAATTCAGTAAAAAAATCTGGAATTAAAAGTCCAATGCTGACCATTCAACAATTATCAGAAAAACCCATCTGCTTCACTAGTGTCCTTTTCTGGTCTGGCCGACATGTTGACTTTTGATTGCTCCTCTGAGTCAGGCATTCGGCCCAGCTTGTGGCCTCCATATCCCTCAAACGAATAATAAAAAAACATTGCCTGCGGGCAAAGCAAACAGCCAATCACTGCACAGCAACATCCCCCAAACAGCATGAGATGAGCAACTGGCTCACTTTACATCTGAAGGTGTTGTTGGAGGGATGAATGTTGGCCAACAGTAGGTTTACATTAACACTGCAATGAAGTTACCGTGAAAAGCCCCTAGTCGCCACTAGTCGACAGGAAAGCGCTTCTTCCATTTTTCCATCAATTGGATCATCAACATCTACCCAAATGAGTTTACAAAATCGATTATTTCAAATAGCAATAAAATAGCAAAAGGCGCTTCACAGTAACATTATAAAACAATATGACATCAGTGTGGTAGTCACCACTGTTGTATTATATTGTATATACTGCACTGCATATGAGGGTATTACGGTAAGGCTCCTGTACTACAGGTACGGGTGTAGATCCCTGCCTGCTGGCTCCGCCCAGTAGGCGGAGTATAAATGTGTGTGCTCTCCGAACAGCAGCCATTTCGGCAGCAGCTGTAGGAGGCCACACATCTCTGTGTAATAAAGCCTCGATTACTCTCTACTCTCGTCTCGTCGTAATTGATCGTGCATCAATTTATTACACAGAGATTTTTCAGAGATGGATCTCCGCTTTAAGCCAATCACCTGCAGCTGCATCCTCAAGCAGACAACGCCAAAAAAGACTTCGCACATTGGCTAGCTTGCTTTGAAGCATGCGTCGGGTCTGCGACAGACACAATCCCAGAAGCACAGAAGCTCCAGATTCTGTACACGCGGCTGAGCTCAGGTGTCTTTCCCCTCATCCAGGACGCGCCGGCCTACGCAGAGGCCATGGCGCTACTGAAGGAGAATTACGCTCAGCAGACCAACAAGATCTATGCCAGGCACCTCCTGTCCACGCGGCACCAACTTCCCGGTGAGTCTGTGGAAGATTTCTGGCGTGCCCTGCTCGCCCTGATGAGAGACTGTGATTGCCAGGCCGTTTCAGCCGCTGAACATTCTAACCTGCTAATGAGAGCCACGTTCATTACGGGTATAGGATCGGCCTACATCCGTCAGCGCCTCTTAGAAGGGGCTACGCTTGACCTCGCGGCGACCAAGAAACTAGCGCTCTCGCTCACAGTCGCCTCAAGCAACGTACAGGCGTATGCCCCCGACCGCACGGCCCACCCCTCCTGGGCATCGTGGACGCCGCCACCCCATCGTGGACCCCATCAGCGACCGCCCCCAGCCAACCCCACGCCTGCGCCGCGCGGCAGCCAGACAACCCCAGGGGACCCAAGCGCTACTTCTGCGGACAGACAAAACACCCCCGGCAGCGCTGCCCGGCGCGGAGCGCGCTCTGCAAGGCCTGTGGCAAGAAGGGACATTTTGCTGCAGTGTGCCAGGCCCGCTCAATCGCCGCTATTGGCCCTGCACCCCCCGCGTGCGGCCAGTGGGCGCCGCCATCTTCCTCGCCTCAGACCACGTGCGGCCCATGGGCGCCGCCATCTTCCCCGCCTCAGGACCCCTGCACGTCAGGCCGCTCATCGCCTGCAACCGCCACCAACCAGCCGTGTCTCGCCTCCGTCACGATCGACCAGTCCCGACCGCACAACTTCGCGACCGCGTCGACAAAGGTGAAGGTCGACGGGCACGAGATATCCTGCCTTCTGGACTCCGGGAGCACTGAGAGCTTCACCCACCCCGATATGGTAAGGGGCTGCTCCCTCGCGGTACACCACATTAACCAAAGAATCTGCCTGGCCTCCGGATCCCACTCCGTGGCGATCCGGGGGTACTGCATCGCCACCCTCACCGTCCAGGGTGTAGAGTTCAGCGGCTTCCGCCTCTACGTCCTCCCCAACCTCTGCGCTGCCTTGCTACTCGGCCTGGACTTCCAGCAATCTCCAAAGCCTAACCCTGAAATTTGGCCGGCCCCTACCACCCCTCACTGTGTGCAGCCTCACGACCCTTAAGGTCGACCCGCCTTTTCTGTTTGCAAACCTCACCCTGGATTGCAAACCCGTCACCACCAGGAGCAGACGGTACAGCGCCCAGGACAGGACCTTCATCAGGTCTGAGGTCCAGCGGCTGCTTCGGGAAGGCATCATCGAGGCCGGCAACTGCCCCTGGAGAGCCCAAGTGGTAGTGGTGAAAACGGGAGAAAAACAGGATGGTCATTGTCGACAGTCAGACCATCAATCGGTACACACAGCTCGACGCGTACCCCCTCCCACACATATCTGATATGGTCAATCAGATTGCACAGTACCGGGTCTTCTTGACAGTGGACCTGAAATCTGCCGACCACCAGCTCCCCATTCGCAAGGCGGACCGCCCGTACACTGCGTTCGAGGCAGACGGCCGCCTTTACCATTTCCTTAGGGTTCCCTTCGGCGTCACTAACGGGGTCTCGGTCTTCCAACGGGAGATGGACCGAATGTTGACCGGTACGGACTGCGGGCCACTTTCCCGTAGCTGGATAACATCACCATCTGCGGCCACGACCAGCAGGACGACAACGCTAACCTTTCCAAATTTCTCCACACCGATAAACTCCTCAACCTAATTTACAACAAGGAGAAGTGTGTGTTCAGCACCAACCGATTAGCCATCCTCGGCTATGTGGTTCAGAACGGAGTTCTAGGGCCTGACCCCGATCGCATGCGCCCCCTTATGGATCTCCCCCTTCCCCACTGCCCCAAGGCCCTCAAACGATGCCGGGGGTTCTTTTCGTACTACGCCCAGTGGGTCCCTAACTATGTGGACAAGCCCCGCCCACTCATCCACTCCACCGCTTTCCCACTGACGGCCGAGGCTCACCAGGCCTTCAACCGTATCAAGGCCGACATCGCCAAGGCCGCGATGCACACGGTCGACGAGACGCTCCCCTTCCAAGTCGAGAGCGATGCATCAGACGTCGCTCTGGCCGCCACCCTCAACCAGGCAGGCAGGCCCGTGGCAGTCTTTTCCCGCACCCTCCATGCCTCCGAAATTCAGCACTCCTCCGTCGAAAAGGAGGCCCAAGCGATCGTTGATGCTGTGCGACATTGGAGGCATCACCTGGCCGGCAGGAGATTCACTCTCCTCACTGATCAAAAATGATAAGATCTTGCGATGGAGGATCGAGCTCTCCACCTTTAATTATGAGATTTAATATCACCCCGGTAAGCTCAACGAGCCCCCCGATGCCCTGTCCCGAGGTACATGTGCCAGCGCACAAGTGGACCCACTCCGGACCCTGCACGACAATCTCTGTCACCCAGGGGTCACCCACTTTTACCACTTCATTACGGCCCGCAATCTGCCCTACTCCATCGAGGAAGTCAGGGCTATCACCAGAGACTGCCAGGTCTGCGCGGAGTGTAAACAGCACTTCTACCGGCCAGACAGTGCGCGCCTGGTGAAGGCTTCCCGCCCCTTTGAACGCCTCAACGTGGACTTCAAAGGGCCCCTCCCCTCCACCGACCGCAACACGTATTTTCTTAATGTGGTCGACGAGTATTCCCGATTCCCCTTCGCCGTCCCATGTCCCAATATGACGTCTGCCATCGTGATCAAATCCCTCAACACCACCTTCGCGCTGTTCGGTTTCCCCGCCTACATCCACAGCAACCGGGGACCCTCATTTATGAGCGATGAGCTGCGCCATTACCTGCTCAACAGGGGCATCGCCCCGAGCAGGACGACCAACTACAACCCCCGGGGAAACGGACAGGTGGAGCGGGAGAATGGGACGGTCTGGAGGGCCGTCTAGCTGGCCCTACGGTCCAGAAACCTCCCGGCCTCCCGCTGGCAGGAGGTCCTCCCCGACGCACTGCACTCCGTTCGGTCGCTCCTGTGCACCGCGACCAACGAAACCCCCCTTTGAGCGTCTTTTTGCCTTCCCCAGGAAGTCCACCTCCGGGATTTCGCTCCCAGCGTGGCTGGCAGCTCCAGGACCCGTTCTCCTCCGCAAGCACGTGCGGCTCCACAAGGCGGGCCTGTTGGTTGAGAGAGTACAGATACTCCACGCAAACCCGCAGTACGCCTACGTAGCGTACCCCGACGGCCGCCAAGACACAGTCTCCCTCAGGGACCTGGCGCAGCTGGGTCCCCACACCCCCCCCCCCTGCCCCGGCGCCACCCTCCCTTCCCCCAGCGCACCCCACCACAGCCCCCGCTCCAGGACAATTCCTCCTCCGCTTGGTCCCACCGGGGATGAAGAGGATGTCGACACGCTCCCGGAGTCACCGACGACCGAGCCAACGCCTGACTCGCCACCAGCACTGCGCCGCTCTCAACGACGGATCAAGGCGCCCGACCGTCTAAATTTGTAACCTTCTCTGAAGTTTTAATGACAACCTGTATGTAAATAGTTCCTCCCCCCCCCCCCCCCCCGGACTCATTTTAACAGGGGGTGAATGTGGTAGTCACCACTGTTGTATTATATTGTATATACTGCACTGCAGATGAGGGTATTACGGTAAGGCCCCTGTGCTACAGGTACGGGGGTAGATCCCTGCCTGCTGGATCCGCCCAGTAGGCGGAGTATAAATGTGTGTGCTTTCCGAACAGCAGCCATTTTGTAAGCTGCTGTAGGAGGCCACACATCTCTGTGTAATAAAACCTCGATTACTCTCTACTCTCGCCTCGTCGTAATTAATAGTGCATCAAACAGGACACAGAAGGAGATGTTAGGCCAGGGTGACCAAAAGCTTGGCTAAAGAGGTAGGTTTTCAGGAGGGTCTTGAAGGAGGAAGGCCGAGCGTTATCAGGAGGATATTTCAGAGCTGAGGGTCTGAACAGCAGGAGACACGCCCAACAATGGTGCTGTGATTAAAACCAGGAATGCCGAAGAAGCAAAAATTGAAGAAATGCAGATATCTCCGAGGGCTGTGGGGCTGAAGGAGATTTCGGAGACAGGGAAGGGTGAGGCCATGGAGAGGTTTGAAAACAAGGTGAGAACAAGGTAAGGGTGGGTGGGATATGAAACTGCAGCACAGACACCGGCCATTAGAGGTCGGGTCAATGGCAGTGTTAATGCTCCACATGTGCCTCTTTGCAGCAGCGAGCCCAACAAAGACACCCGTCTATACCGAATTCTCCCTAATGTGTTCATGCAACTTCCTCTCAAACACATCAAAATGATTCATCTCAACCACTCGCTGTGGAAGCGAGACCCACATTCTCCCCACTCCCTGTGGGAGCGAGTTCCACATTCTCCCCACTCCCTGTGGGAGCGAGTTCCACATTCTCCCCACTCCCTGTGGGAGCGAGTCCCACATTCTCCCCACTCCCTGTGGGAGCGAGTCCCACATTCTCCCCACTCCCTGTGGGAGCGAGTTCCACATTCTCCCCACTCCCGGTGGGAGCGAGTCCCACATTCTCTCCACTCCCTGTGGGAATGAGTTCCACATTCTCCCCACTCCCTGTGGGAGCGAGTCCCATATTCTCCCCACTCCCTGTGGGAATGAGTCCCACATTCTCCCCACTCCCTGTGGGAGCGAGTTCCACATTCTCCCCACTCCCTGTGGGAGTGAGTCCCACATTCTCCCCACTCCCTGTGGGAGTGAGTCCCACATTCTCCCCACTCCCTGTGGGAGCGAGTCCCACATTCTCCCCACTCCCTGTGGGAGCGAGTTCCACATTCTCCCCACTCCCGGTGGGAGCGAGTCCCACATTCGCCCCACTCCCTGTGGGAGCGAGTCCCACATTCTCTCCACTCCCTGTGGGAATGAGTCCCACATTCTCCCCACTCCCTGTGGGAGCGAGTCCCATATTCTCCCCACTCCCTGTGGGAATGAGTCCCACATTCTCCCCACTCCCTGTGGGAGCGAGTCCCATATTCTCCCCACTCCCTGTGGGAGTGAGTCCCACATTCTCCCCACTCCCTGTGGGAGCGAGTTCCACATTCTCTCCACTCCCTGTGGGAGCGAGTCCCACATTCTCCCCACTCCCTGTGGGAGCGAGTCCCATATTCTCCCCACTCCCTGTGGGAGTGAGTCCCACATTCTCCCCACTCCCTGTGGGAGCAAGTTCCACATTCTCCCCACTCCCTGTGGGAGCGAGTCCCACATTCTCCCCCACTCCCTGTGGAAGCGAGTCCCACATTCTCCCCATTCCCTGTGGGAGCGAGTTCCACATTCTCCCCACTCCCTGTGGGAGCGAGTCCCACATTCTCCCCACTCCCCGGCACGGACCCCATCCCCCTCCCCGGCACGGACACCCCATCCCCCTCCCCGGCACGGACCCCCCCATCCTCCTCCACGGCACGGACCCCCCCATCCTCCTCCCCGGCACGGACCCCCCCATCCTCCTCCCCGGCACGGACCCCCCCTCCCCCTCCCCGGCACGGACCCCCCCAACCTCCTCCCCGGCACGGACCCCCCCATCACCCTCCCCGGCACGGGCCCCAACCTCCTCCCCGGCACGGACCCCCCATCCCCCTCCCCGGCCCGGACCCCCCATCCCCCTCCCCGGCACAGACCCCAACCTCCTCCCCGGCACGGACCCCCCATCCCCCTCCCCGGCCCGGAACCCCCCATCCCCCTCCTCGGCACGGACCCCAAACTCCTCCCCGGCACGGACCCCCCATCCCCCTCCCCGGCACGGACCCCAAACTCCTCCCCGGCACGGACCCCCCATCCCCCTCCCCGGCACGGACCCCCCCAACCTCCTCCCCGGCACGGACCCCCCATCCCCCTCCCCGGCCCGGACCCCCCATCCCCCTCCCCGGCACGGACCCCAACCTCCTCCCCGGCACGGACCCCCCATTCCCCCTCCCCGGCACGGACCCCCCCAACCTCCTCCCCGGCACGGACCCCCCCATCCCCCTCCCCGGCACGGACCCCCCTCCCGGCACTCCCCCGGAGCCCAGCCCACTCTAACCACCCCCCCCCGCCGCACACACACACACACAACCCGAGACACACCTCTCCTCACGCAATCAGTCTGCGGCCACACCATCGCCTGCCCAGCGGCCAACCCCCCAGGCCGTCACTCACCTCCACGCTGGTCGGCGTGAACCTGGAGCACAGGGTCACGCCGATGAAAAGGAGGTTTGATTCACGTCGACGTGAACGGTCATCACGTCGACGGGACTTCGGCCCATCCGGAAGGGAGAATATCGGCAGGCCGAAAATCGGCTGCCTTGCGCAGACCTGTGACCTTCTCCGCGGCAGCGGCGCCATTAACGCCCCGCCGACTTTTCTCCCTTCGGAGACTTCGGCAACCGGCGGGGCGGGATTCACGGCAGCCAACAGCCATTCTCCGACCCGCTGGGGGGTCGGAGAATGACGCCCCTGGTCTTCTCAACGGTAGACCTGAAATCCGCCTACCACCAGCTCCCCATCCGGAAGTCGGACCGGCCATACACGGCCTTCGAGGCGGACGGCCGCCTTTACCATTTCCTTAGGTTCCCCATCGGCGTCACTAATGGGGTCTCGGTCTTCCAAAGGGAGATGGACCGAATGGTCGACTGGTACGGTTTGCGGCCACCTTTCCGTACTTAGATAATGTCACCACCTGCGGCCATGATCAGCAGGACCACGACGCCAACCTCGCTAAATTTCTCCAAACCGCTACTCTCCTCAATCTCATTTACAACAAGGAGAAGTGCGTGTTCAGCACGAACCGCTTAGCCATCCTCGGCTATGTGGTTCAGAACGGAGTTCTAGGGCCCGACCCCGACCGCATGCGCCCCCTCATGGAGCTCCCCCTCCCCCACTGCCCCAAGGCCCTCAAACGCTGCCTGGGGTTCTTTTCGTACTACGCTCAGTGGGTCCCAAAGTATGCGGACAAGGCTCGCCCACTCATACAGTCCACCCAGTTTCCCCTGACGGCCGAGGCCCAACAGGCCTTCGCCCGGATCAGAGCAGATATCGCCAAGGCCGAGATGCATGCTGTAGATGAAACACTGCTCTTCCAAGTAGAAAGCGACGCATCAGACGTCGCCCTTTCCGCCACTCTAAACCAGGCAGGCAGGCCCGTGGCATTCTTTTCCCGCACCCTTCATGCCTCTGAAATTCGACAGTCATCTGTCGAAAAAGAAGCCCAATCTATCGTTGAAGCTGTGCGGCATTGGAGGCATTACCTGGCCGGCAGGAGATTCACTCTCCTTACGGACCAACGGTCGGTAGCCTTCATGTTCAACAACACACAGCGGGGCAAGATCAAAAATGATAAAATCTTGCGGTGGAGAATCGAGCTCTCCACCTATAATTACGAGGTTAAGTATTGCCCCGGCAAACTCAACGAGCCCCCAGGCGCCCTATCCCGAGGTACATGTGCCAGCGCACAGGTAGACCGACTCCGGACCCTGCACGACAGCCTTTGTCACCTGGGAGTCACACGGTTGTACCCCTTCATTAAGGCACAAAATTTGCCCTACTCCGTCGAAGAAGGAAGGACAATCACCAAGGACTGCCAGGTCTGTGCCGAGTGCAAGCTGCACTTCTACCGGCCGGACCGTGCGCACCTGGTGAAGGCCTCCTGCCCCTTTGAACGCCTCAGCGTGGACTTCAAAGGCCCCCTCCTCTCCACCGATCGTCACACATATTTCCTCAGTGTGATCGATGAATACTCCCGGTTCCCCTTCACCATCCCATGCCCCGACATGACGTCTGCCACCGTCATTAAAGCCCTCAATTCGATCTTCACTCTGTTCGGTTTCCCCGCCTATATCCACAGTGACAGGGGATCCTCATTCAGGAGTGATGAGCTGCGTCAGTTCCTGCTCAGCAGGGGTATCGCCTCCAGCAGAACGACGAGCTACAACCCCCGGGGCAACGGACAGGTAGAAAGGGAGAATGGGACGGTATGGAGGGCCATCGAGCTGGCCCTGCGGTCCAGAAATCTCCCGGCCTCCTGTTGGCAAGAGATCCTCCCTGATGCACTACATTCCATTCGCTCATTACTCTGCACTGCTACTAACCGTACACCGCATGAACGCCTTTTTGCCTTCCCCAGGAAGTCCACATCCGGGGTATCGCTTCCGACTTGGCTCACAGCTCCGGGAACCGTGCTTCTCCGTAAACATGTGCAGCTCCACAAGGCGGACCCGTTAGTGGAGAGGGTACACTTGCTCCATGCCTACATGGCGTTCCCCGACGGCCGCCAGGATACTGTCTCCCTCAGGGACCTGGCACCAGCAGGCTCCACCCCCACACCACCCCCGGCGCCCCCGGCGCCACCCTCCCCTCCCCCGTTGCTCACAACACCACCCCCCCAGGACAGTCCGTTCTCCCCCTGCCCACGCCCGTCGATGAAGAGGATTTCGGCTCCCGGAGTCACCTTCGACGAGGTCAGCACCAACATCGCCGTCACCACTTCGTCGCTCTCAAAGGACCATCAAGGCTGAAACTCTGACCGGTCCAGCGGACGTCAAAGGACATTTGTTTTGCGTTGTAAATATTATCTCATTATTGTATATAGTTATCCACCACCCCCGCCGGACTCAATTTTTAACAGGGGGTGAATGTGGTAAACCACTGTTGTACCTATATTAGAGGATGTACGGTAGAACCTGCACTACAGGTTCGCCTCTGGCCCCTGCCTGCTGGCTCCGCCCAGGAGGCGGGGTATAAATATGCGTGTGTCTAGCTAGCCTACATGCATTTACATTGATGCACATCACCACATCCTCCCTTTTTTATATGTTCATATTTTCTGTACACTTTAAGAAAATCGAACAAAGAACAGGTAGATTAGGTAAGGTATATACAAGTCATGGGAACAGTGATTAAACAATAAGTCCAAATCATTCGTGTGAGTCCATAAACCATCAATCATCATGGTCAAATGTCTCTCTTGGTTATGAACGCCATCAACGTCCCTGTGCCACAGGAACCAAGAAGCGGTCAAATCACTTTGCTGTCTGGTTTGGAGTCCCTTTCTTTTTCCGATGTTTGTGATGATGCTGTCGGATGGCCTCTTGTAGCTGATAAGGTGTTGACGTTGAATAGGTACCATCAACAGTATCATTCATGGTCATGGATGTGTCATATGTTGAAGTTGGATAAGACTGTACATACTGGTTCTGGCCACGTGCTGTGCAGGAAGGGTGATCCTGCTGAGAACCGTTGAAGCTTGTCGAATTGGAAACAGAATTGCTGCTCGCATAAATACTTGGTGATGGTGTGAAACTAGAACCTTGCATCTGACAGGAATATGCCGTCTGGCCAGGCTGGGGTGCAGCAAATCCTGGGCAGTAACTAAGGCATCCAGTCTGAAGTGCAGATTGCGCTTGCGGTAGTCCTCCTTCGGTCTTGATTCCATTAGTGGGCAATCCGTAGTGCTGGCCTGTTTGAGAACATGCTGCATAGACTGCTGGCTGCTGCATGCCTGAATACTGGGTTTGTCCAGCATGAGCTGTCATTGGCTGCACTGCTGGGGCGGAATTCTCCGCAATCGGCGCGATGTCCGTCGACCGGCGCCAAAAACGGCGCGAATCAGTCCGGCATTGCGCCGCCCCAAAGGTGCGGAATCCTCCGCCTCTTATGGGGCCGAGCCCTGACCTTGAGGGGCTAGGCCCGCGTCGGACTGATTTCTGCCCCGCCAGTTGGCGCGAAACTGACTTTGCCGTGCGGCGCATGCGTGGGAGCGTCAGCGGCCGCTCACGGCATCCCCGCGCATGCGCAGTGGAGGGAGTCTCTTCCTCCTCCGCCATAGTGGAGACCGTGGCGAAGGTGGAAGGAAAAGAGTGCCCCCACGGCACAGGCCCACCCGTGGATCGGTGGGCCCCGATCGCGGGCCAGGCCACCGTGGGGGCACCCCCCGGGGCCAGATCACCCCCCCCCCCAGGACCCCGGAGCCCGCCCGCGCCGCCTTGTCCCACCGGTAAGAGAGGTGGTTTGATTCACGCCGGCGGGACAGGCATTCCAGCAGCGGGACTTCGGCCCATCGCGGGCCGGAGAATCGCCGGGGGGTGGCCCAGCAACCGGCACGGCGCGATTCCCATCCCCGCCGAATATCCGGTGCCGGAGAATTCAGCAACCGGCGGGGGCGGGATTCACGCCAGCACCCGGCGATTCTCCGACCCGGTGGGGGGTCGGAGAATCCCGCCCCAGGTGTGGAAGAAATGTGTGGATATACCTGTGGTGAATATTGGTGTATTCCTCTTGGACTGTAGCCGCTGCTTGTCATTACTGACCCAGTGTAATTGTGAAGTGATCCATCTCCTGTCATTGTGGCTTCTGCTGTTACCCTGAGCGTGCCATCACTGAGGTTGTGGCACTCCCTGTCTGGAGTAAAGTCCGGCTTACGTGAATCAGAGTCGGCGTTTGGTTGCTCCCATCTGGAGTCTGGTCTGTTTTAACTGAGTCAGTGTTGGTTTGTTGATGCTCCCCGTCTGGAGTCTTAGCAGGTTCACTGGAGTCAGCTGAGATTTCTTGAAGCTGCATGTCTGGAGTCAGAACATGCAGGAATGCATTGACTTGTGGAGAGGTTCGAGTGAATGAGGGTGGAAGTATCGTGGTGTCACCGGAGTCGCCAGTGGTCTCACAGTGATCATCGAGTCCCTCTATACACACTAGCTGAGGTCTGTCACTTTGCACATCTTGCATGGGAAGTGGGATGCTGTCGTCACTCGTCTCACGTGCCGTGGATAGAGCCTCAGTAGCTGCTTGTTGTTCACTTGGGTTGGGTAAATTGTCTTCAGCTGGTGGCGCAAACAATGTGGGTGGACTGTCATTGTCTTGCTGTAGTCCTTCATTTATGCTGGGACTGTCATCGTCGCTTTGTTCTTCACTGTAGCATGATAGACCGTCATGGTCGTCCTGCTGTGCACTGGAGCATGGTAGACTGTCAGTCTTCTTGCTGTTTACTTGAGCATGGCAGACTTGCATCGTCTGCCGCTAGTTGGTCAGAGGAGGTTGCTAGACCCTCATGGTCTTGTTCCTGCAAGGACTGCGCGTCGGAGTCTTGCGTTGCTTCTATCGTGGAGTCTGTCCACGAGCTCGCTGCGGAGGCTTGTGACACTGGAGTCACGTGTTGTGTGTGCGCAAGGACTGTGGTGTGGAATCTTGCGTGTCTTCTTTCGTAGAGTCAGGAACCCTGGGCGGTGTGTGGACCACGCTCTGTGTGGCAGCAGGTCGCTCTTTGTGGGCTTGCACCGCTCTCTGTCTCTTGGTTTCAGGCTGCAGCATCATCCTGCACTCACGAGTCGGGATGTCATATCTGCTGGGCTGAAGATCCTCAAATCCGAAGAACGAATCCGTGTCTGCGTCGGGTTCAGTACGGGGGGTCGCCAATGTGCAACACGTCTAGTTGCGGTTCGGATTTGGTACTGGGGTAGCCTCCCAAGGTGAAAAGTTCGTCCGAGTCGTAGTCGTCCATGACCATATCATCACTGTTTGCGTTGGAGCTGGCATTGGGCTTGCGAGGTCCAGAGAAAATGTAAAGGTCGGTATCAAAGTATTCAAGGTCGGAATCATCGGTTTGGGCCTAGGTAACTGCTTGTTGCAGGGTTCTTCGGAGGTTAATTTCATTTCCTGGTTCAATTTGAGGCATTGTGCTGTCATTCCAGGTGAAGGAAGGTTGTTTTACGGCTTTAAGAGACTTTTTCTTTGAATTGGGACGTTTCCCCTTTAAATTGGCGTGGTCCGGGGCCTCTGACATCATGACGCGCGTGACGCAGAGCGTAGGAAGCGTTTGCGCCTGCGCAAATCGCTGTTCCTTTACTTTAGGACCTATTCGTGATTGTGCATGCACGGCGTCTCGCGCATACGCAAACGGGCCTTCCTGTTCTGTGCACTTCTCGCGCAACTGCGCAAGTGCAGTCCCTTTAGAAAGATGGCCGCCGATCAAAATTGTTCTCTGCTCCGGGATTTCGGCCTCGAGGTGAGTACTGGCGCTCCTTTTACCTTTCCTTGCTGGTTGGAGTGTGTTTTCCTCACAGTATTTGCCGAATTTGTCCAGGACTGCCTGGAAGTCGCTCCTGTTTTGCCCCTTGGCGAACTTGAATTCTTTAAAGATTTTTTCTGCTCTGGCACCGCCGATGGTGAGCAGAAGCTCTGTTTTTTCAGGATCGGCCACTTCTTCTAGTTCGGCTGCCACCAGGAAGATTTCAAACTTTAGACGGAATGCCCGCCAGTTTTCGCGGAGATCGCCGTGGCACTGGAGCTGCTGCGGAACCCGGGCCCCTTTAGCCCCAAGAGCTGTATCTAATTCCTTCTTGAAATTACACAACGTTTTGGCTCAACTACTTTCTGTGGGAGTGAATTCACAGCTCTCTGGGTGAAGACATTTCTCCTCACCTCAGTCCTAAAAGGTTTACCCCTTATCCTCGAACTATGACCCCTCGTTCTGGACTCCCCCACTATTGGGAACATTCTTTCTGAATCTACCCTGTCTGATCCTGTTAGAATTTTATAAGTTCCTATGAGATCCACTCTCACTCTTCTAAACTCCAATGAATATAATCCTTTAAAAAAAGATGTTGGACTGCCCAATTCATTTTTCGAATTAAGGGGCAATTTAGTGTGGCCAATCCACCTACCCTGCACATCTTTGGGTTGTGGGAGCAAAACCCACGCAGACACGGGGAGAATGTGCAAACTCCACGCGGACAGTGACCCAGAGCCAGGATCGAACCTGGGACCTTGGCGCCGTGAGACTGCAGTGCTAACCCACTGCGCACCGTGCTGCCCTGGGTCCTCTAAATTTATTTTTAAAAAGTTAGGGCATCATGATCAAAGAATTTACAGTGCAGGAGGAGGCCATTCGGCCCATCAAGCATGCGCTGGCTGTTAGTCTCACTCCCCTGCCCTTTCCCCATAACCCTGAAAATGTTTCCTTTCCCAGTGTTTGCCCAGTTCCCTTTGGAAAGTTATTATTGAATCTTTCGGGCTGCACCTTCCAGATCACAACAACTCGCTGTGTAAAAAACATCCTCCTCATCTCCCCCTCTGCCTCACAACAACTCGCTGTGTAAAAAACATCCTCCTCATCTCCCCCTCTGCCTCACAACAACTCGCTGTGTAAAAAACATCCTCCTCATCTCCCCCTCTGCCTCACAACAACTCGCTGTGTAAAAAACATCCTCCTCAACTCCCCCTCTGCCTCACAACAACTCGCTGTGTAAAAAACATCCTCCTCATCTCCCCCTCTGCCTCACAACAACTCGCTGTGTAAAAAACATCCTCCTCAACTCCCCCTCTGCCTCACAACAACTCGCTGTGTAAAAAACATCCTCCTCATCTCCCCCTCTGCCTCACAACAACTCGCTGTGTAAAAAACATCCTCCTCATCTCCTCCTCTGCCTCACAACAACTCGCTGTGTAAAAAACATCCTCCTCATCTCCCCCTCTGCCTCACAACAACTCGCTGTGTAAAAAACATCCTCCTCATCTCCCCCTCTGCCTCACAACAACTCGCTGTGTAAAAAACATCCTCCTCATCTCCCCCTCTGCCTCACAACAACTCGCTGTGTAAAAAACATCCTCCTCATCTCCCCCTCTGCTTCACAACAACTCGCTGTGTAAAAAACATCCTCCTCATCTCCCCCTCTGCCTCACAACAACTCGCTGTGTAAAAAACATCCTCCTCATCTCCCCCTCTGCCTCACAACAACTCGCTGTGTAAAAAACATCCTCCTCATCTCCCCCTCTGCCTCACAACAACTCGCTGTGTAAAAAACATCTTCCTCATCTCCCCCTCTGCCTCACAACAACTCGCTGTGTAAAAAACATCCTCCTCATCTCCCCCTCTGCCTCACAACAACTCGCTGTGTAAAAAACATCCTCCTCATCTCCCCCTCTGCCTCACAACAACTCGCTGTGTAAAAAACATTCTCCTCATCTCCCCCTCTGCCTCACAACAACTCGCTGTGTAAAAAACATCCTCCTCATCTCCCCCTCTGCCTCACAACAACTCGCTGTGTAAAAAACATCCTCCTCAACTCCCCCTCTGCCTCACAACAACTCACTGTGTAAAAAACATCCTCCTCATCTCCCCCTCTGCCTCACAACAACTCGCTGTGTAAAAAACATTCTCCTCATCTCCCCCTCTGCCTCACAACAACTCGCTGTGTAAAAAACATCCTCCTCATCTCCCCCTCTGCCTCACAACAACTCGCTGTGTAAAAAACATCCTCCTCATCTCCCCCTCTGCCTCACAACAACTCACTGTGTAAAAAACATCCTCCTCATCTCCCCCTCTGCCTCACAACAACTCGCTGTGTAAAAAACATTCTCATCTCCCCCTCTGCCTCAAAACAACTCGCTGTGTAAAAAACATCCTCCTCATCTCCCCCTCTGCCTCACAACAACTCGCTGTGTAAAAAACATCCTCCTCATCTCCCCCTCTGCCTCACAACAACTCGCTGTGTAAAAAACATTCTCATCTCCCCCTCTGCCTCAAAACAACTCGCTGTGTAAAAAACATCCTCCTCATCTCCCCCTCTGCCTCACAACAACTCGCTGTGTAAAAAACATCCTCCTCATCTCCCCCTCTGCCTCACAACAACTCACTGTGTAAAAAACATCCTCCTCATCTCCCCCTCTGCCTCACAACAACTCGCTGTGTAAAAAACATCCTCCTCATCTCCCCCTCTGCCTCACAACAACTCGCTGTGTAAAAAACATCCTCCTCATCTCCCCCTCTGCCTCACAACAACTCGCTGTGTAAAAAACATTCTCCTCATCTCCCCCTCTGCTTCACAACAACTCGCTGTGTAAAAAACATCCTCCTCATCTCCCCCTCTGCCTCACAACAACTCGCTGTGTAAAAAACATCCTCCTCATCTCCCCCTCTGCCTCACAACAACTCGCTGTGTAAAAAACATCCTCCTCATCTCCCCCTCTGCCTCACAACAACTCGCTGTGTAAAAAACATCCTCCTCATCTCCCCCTCTGCCTCACAACAACTCGCTGTGTAAAAAACATTCTCCTCATCTCCCCCTCTGCTTCACAACAACTCGCTGTGTAAAAAACATCCTCCTCATCTCCCCCTCTGCCTCACAACAACTCGCTGTGTAAAAAACATCCTCCTCATCTCCCCCTCTGCTTCACAACAACTCGCTGTGTAAAAAACATCCTCCTCATCTCCCCCTCTGCCTCACAACAACTCGCTGTGTAAAAAACATCCTCCTCATCTCCCCCTCTGCCTCCCAACAACTCGCTGTGTAAAAAACATCCTCCTCATCTCCCCCTCTGCTTCACAACAACTCGCTGTGTAAAAAACATTCTCCTCAACTCCCCCTCTGCCTCACAACAACTCGCTGTGTAAAAAACATCCTCCTCATCTCCCCCTCTGCCTCCCAACAACTCGCTGTGTAAAAAACATCCTCCTCATCTCCCCCTCTGCCTCACAACAACTCGCTGTGTAAAAAACATCCTCCTCATCTCCCCCTCTGCCTCACAACAACTCGCTGTGTAAAAAACATCCTCCTCATCTCCCCCTCTGCTTCACAACAACTCGCTGTGTAAAAAACATCCTCCTCATCTCCCCCTCTGCCTCACAACAACTCGCTGTGTAAAAAACATCCTCCTCATCTCCCCCTCTGCCTCACAACAACTCGCTGTGTAAAAAACATCCTCCTCATCTCCCCCTCTGCCTCACAACAACTTGCTGTGTAAAAAACATTCTCATCTCCCCCTCTGCCTCACAACAACTCGCTGTGTAAAAAACATCCTCCTCATCTCCCCCTCTGCCTCACAACAACTCGCTGTGTAAAAAACATCCTCCTCATCTCCCCCTCTGCCTCACAACAACTCGCTGTGTAAAAAACACCCTCCTCATCTCCCCCTCTGCTTCTTTTCCCGATTCTCTTCAATCTGTGTCCCTCTGGTTACCCTCCCTCCTGTCACTGAAACACTGTCTCCTCATTTACTCCATCAAAACTCTTGCTGATTTTGAACCCCTCGATTCAATCTCCTCTGAACCTTCTCTGCTCCAAGGAGAACAATCCCAGCTTCTCCAGTCTCTCCACATTAACTGAAATACTGGTCCCATTCCAGTAAATCTCCTCCGCACCCTCGCCAAGGCCTCGACATCCTCCCTAAAGTGTGGAGCCCAGAGCTGGACTCGATCCCCCAGCTGGGGTCGAACCAGTGATTTTGAAGGTCTGGTGAATGTGGGGCGAAATTTAACCCAAAGATTTCTGTGTCATTTTGGACGGGTTTGCGGGGTGGAATCCACACCACTCTTCACCCACACTTAGGGCGCAAATTAACGGAAATGAAACAGAGTCCCGTGTCGAGCGGGTGTTTCCTGGAGCTGACAGCTTCGGGAACGACCCCGCTATTGAACGGGACTTCATTTCGAGGGCTCAGTGAGGAACGCCCTATTGAGGCTGCACTTAGTCCCATTTCCTGCACTAATGAGGTGTTGCTCCGTTTACTTGCTATAAATATAGCGATTAATAAGGTTGCCTTTCTTAATCCTAATTATGAGGATGCTTTCAGAGTATCCAGGTATCTCTCGATACCGCCACAAGGTTCAACCTGCACGGACAGTGACCCAGAGCCGGGATCGAACCTGGGACCTCGGCGCCGTGAGGTAGCAGTGCAAACCACTGTGCCACCTTGCTGCCCATGAATGTAATCCTAACCGACTTAGTCTCTCCTCATATGACAGTCCCGCCATCCCGGGAATCAGTCTGGTAAAACTTTGCTGCACTCCCTCCACAGCAAGAACATCCTTCCTCAGGTAAGGACACCAGAACTGCCCACAATACTCCAGGTGTGGCCTCACCAATGCCCTGTATAATAGCAGTAAAACATCCCTGTTCCTATAGAAAAATCTTCTCACCATTTGCCTTCTTTACCCCCTGCTGTACCTGCGCGCTTACTTTCAGTGACTGGTGCTTGAGGACACCAAGGTCTCGCTGAGTATCCACCACACCCATTCAAATAATAATCTGCCTTCCTACCTTTGCTACCGAAGCAGATAACCTCACATTTACCCATGCTATACTGTATCTGCCATACTTGTGCCCACTCACTCAGCCTGTCCAAATCCTGCTGAAGCACCTCTGCATCCTCCTCACAGCTCACCCTCCCACCCAACTTTGCATCATCTGCAAATTTGGGAATACTGCATTTAAGTCCCTCGTCCAAATCATTAATTTATAATGTTGGAGTCCTAGCACAGATCCCTGAGTACCCCACTTGTCATGCCTGCCAATCAGAAAAAGACCCATTTATTCCAACTTTTTACTTCCTGTCTGCTAACCAGCTTTCTATCCATCTCAAGACACTACCCTTAATCCCATGCACTTTAACTTTACATATTAATCTGCTATGTGAGACCGTGTCGAAAGCCTTCTGAAAGTCTAAATAAACCACATCCACTGGTTCTCCCTGGTCAACTAGTTACATTTTCAAAGGATTCCAGTAGATTTGTCCAGCACAATTTCCCTTTCGTAAATCTATGCTGACTTTGTCTGATTATACCCCAGCTTTCCAAATGCTGTGCTATGAAATCTTTGATGTTACAGACTCTCGTCGGTTGTGGCAAGGCCTAAAGAACATAAGGGGCTACAAAGCGAAGCCGAGCAGTATCTCCAGCAGCAGCGCACCCCTCCCCGATGAACTCTATGCTCAGTTTGAGCAGGAAACCATCGATCCGCTGTCGAGTGCCCCAGCAGCCCCGGACACTCCCATACCCAGCATCACAGCTTCCAAAGTCAGATCGGCCTTCCTGAAAGTGAACCCTCGGAAGGCGACGGGCCCGGACGGGATCCCTGGTCGTACACTCAGAGCCTGCATGGATCAACTGGCAGAGGTGTTTGTGGACATCATTAGCCTGTCCCTACTCCACTCCAAGGTCCCCACCTGCTTCAAGAAGACCACCATCATACCGGTGCAAAGGAAGAACCAGGCTATGTGCCTCAATGACTACCATCCGGTGGTCCAGTGGATCATTATTAAGTGCTTTGAGAAGTTGGTCATGAAGCGCATCACCTCCATACTCCCAGAACGCCTTGATCCACTGCAATTCGCAAACCGCTGCAACCGGTCCACAGCAGACTCCATCTCCCCGGTCCTACACTCATCCTTGGAGCATCTCGACAACAAGGGCTCCTACATCAGACTCCTATTTATTGACTACAGCTCCGCCTTCAACACCATAATCCCAGCCAAACTCGTATCAAAGCTCCAAAACTTGGGACTTGGCTCCTGGTATGGCAACTGCTCAGCCCAGGACCACAAGAAACTTCAGAGAGTCGTGAACACCGCCCAGTCCATCACACGAAACTGCCTCCCATCCATTGACTCCATCTACACCTCCCGCTGCCTGGGGAAAGCGGGCAGTATAATCAAAGATCCCTCCCACCCGGTTTACTCACTCTTCCAACTTCTTCCATCGGGCAGGAGATACAGAAGTCTGAGAACACCCGATGTTGGTGTCTATGTATTTACATTGTGCACCTTGTGTTGCCCTATTATTATTTTCTGTTCATATACACAATGGTCTGCTTGAGCTGCACACAGAAAAATACTTTTCCCTGCACCCTGGTACACGTGGCAATAACCAAATCCAATCCAACTAGGGTCGATGCAGGAAGGATGTTCCCAATGGCGGGGGTGTCCATACCGACGGGTCACAGTCTGAGGATATGTGGTCAACCTTTTAGGACAGAGATGAGGAGAAATCTCTTCCCCCAGAGAGTGGTGAGTCTGTGAAATTCGCCACTACGGGAAGCAGTTCAGGCAAAAGATGGCGGTGAGTTATCTTCTTGAACCGCTGCAGTCCATGTCGTGCAGGTACATCCACAGTGCGGTTAGGGAGAGTCAAAGAACAAAGAACAAAGAAAAGTACAGCACAGGAACAGGCCCTTCGGCCCTCCAAGCCTATGCCGACCATGCTGCCCGTCTAAACTACAATCATCTACACTTCCTGGGTCCGTATCCCTCGATTCCCATCCTATTCATGTATTTGTCAAGACGCCCACTATCGTCCCTGCTTCCACCACCTCCTCCGGCAGCGAGTTCCAGGCACCCACTACCCTCTGCGTAAAAAACTTGCCTCGTACATCTACTCTAAACCTTGCCCCTCTCACCTTAAACCTATGCCCCCTAGTAATTGACCCCTCTACCCTGGGAAAAAGTCTCTGACTATCCACTCTGTCTATGCCCCTCCAAATTTTGTAGACCTCTCAGGATGTTGCCCCAGCGACAGTGAAGGAACGGCCGATATATTTCCCAGTCGGGGTGGTGAGTGACTCGGAGGGGAACCTCCAGGTGGTGGGATTCCCAGGTATCTGCTGCTCTTGTCCTTCTAGATGCCAGTGGTCGTGGGTTTGGAAGGTGCTGCCTAAGGAACCTGGGTGAGTTCCTGCAGTGCATCTTGTAGATGGTACACACGGCTGCCACTGTGCGTCGGTGGTGGAGGGTTTGAATGTTGGAGGGGGGTGGGGAGGCCTATCTCGTGGGGCTGCTTTGCCCTGGATGGAGTGGAGCTTCCTGAGTGTTGTTGGAGCTGCGCTCATTTGCACCTTCCTATTATGTTTTCTGGAATTGTCTTCCATCACAGCTCACAACATTTCTCCTCGCCTCCCTTTCTGGTTCTTTTGCCATTTATTATAAATCCAGGTTCCCTGATTACAGACCATCCTGTCGCTGGAAACTGATTCTTTCTATCACATTGTACAAATGTCTCAAAGTGCTTCTCACATTGAGTTACTCGTGAGTATCGTGGCCGGTCTGATTGATAGACCAGCAGTCGAGTCCATCTCAAACATAAAGATGAGATGCAGGTAATTAGTTTTCTTTTCAGACGGGTCCTTGAGGGAGAAAGTTTGACCGGATCGCCATCGGAATAGTTGCCAGGTGTCCCTGGTGTCCGACTGTACAAACAGCGATCCAAGGAATGGCCTCGCTGACCGTGCAGCGCTCCCTCAGCGCGGCATTGTCAAATCCAAACCCACAACAGGCTGATGTGAGAATCCGCAAATCAGAGCAGAGAGGGATAGTGACAGAGAGAAGGAGAGAGAGAGAGAGAGGCAGCGACACAGAGATAGACAGAGACAGAGAGAGGCAGCGACACAGAGATAGACAGAGACAGAGGGAGGCAGCGACACAGAGATAGACAGAGACAGAGAGAGGCAACGACACAGAGATAGACAGAGACAGAGAGAGAGGCAGCGACACAGAGATAGACAGAGACAGAGAGAGAGGCAGCGACACAGAGATAGACAGAGACAGAGAGAGGCAGCGACACAGAGATAGACAGAGACAGAGAGAGGCAACGACACAGAGATAGACAGAGACAGAGAGAGGCAGCGACACAGAGATAGACAGAGACAGAGAGAGGCAGCGACACAGAGATAGACAGAGACAGAGAGAGGCAGCGACACAGAGATAGACAGAGACAGAGAGAGGCAGCGACACAGAGATAGACAGAGACAGAGAGAGGCAGCGACACAGAGATAGACAGAGACAGAGAGAGGCAGCGACACAGAGATAGACAGAGACAGAGAGAGAGGCAGCGACACAGAGATAGACAGAGACAGAGAGAGGCAGCGACACAGAGATAGACAGAGACAGAGAGAGGCAGCGACACAGAGATAGACAGAGACAGAGAGAGGCAACGACACAGAGATAGACAGAGACAGAGAGAGGCAGCGACACAGAGATAGACAGAGACAGAGAGAGGCAGCGACACAGAGATAGACAGAGACAGAGAGAGGCAGCGACACAGAGATAGACAGAGACAGAGAGAGGCAGCGACACAGAGATAGACAGAGACAGAGAGAGGCAGCGACACAGAGATAGACAGAGACAGAGAGAGGCAGCGACACAGAGATAGACAGAGACAGAGAGAGAGGCAGAGATAGACAGAGACAGAGAGAGAGGCAGCGACACAGAGATAGACAGAGACAGAGAGAGGCAGCGACACAGAGATAGACAGAGAGAGAGAGAGGCAGCGACACAGAGATAGACAGAGACAGAGAGAGGCAGCGACACAGAGATAGACAGAGACAGAGAGAGGCAGCGACACAGAGATAGACATGAGACAGAGAGAGGCAACGACACAGAGATAGACAGAGACAAAGAGAGGCAGCGACACAGAGATAGACAGAGACAGAGAGAGAGGCAGCGACACAGAGATAGACAGAGAGAGAGAGAGGCAGCGACACAGAGATAGACAGAGAGAGAGAGAGGCAGCGACACAGAGATAGACAGAGACAGAGAGAGGCAGCGACACAGAGATAGACAGAGACAGAGAGAGGCAACGACACAGAGATAGACAGAGACAGAGAGAGGCAGCGACACAGAGATAGACAGAGACAGAGAGAGGCAGCGACACAGAGATAGACAGAGACAGAGAGAGGCAGCGACACAGAGATAGACAGAGACAGAGAGAGGCAGCGACACAGAGATAGACAGAGACAGAGAGAGGCAGCGACACAGAGATAGACAGAGACAGAGAGAGGCAGCGACACAGATATAGACAGAGACAAAGAGAGGCAACGACACAGAGATAGACAGAGACAGAGAGAGGCAACGACACCGAGATAGACAGAGACAGAGAGAGGCAGCGACACAGAGATAGACAGAGACAGAGAGAGGCAGCGACACAGAGATAGACAGAGACAGAGAGAGGCAGCGACACAGAGATAGACAGAGACAGAGAGAGGCAGCGACACAGAGATAGACAGAGACAGAGAGAGGCAGCGACACAGAGATAGACAGAGAGAGAGAGAGACAGCGACACAGAGATAGACAGAGACAGAGAGAGGCAGCGACACAGAGATAGACAGAGACAGAGAGAGGCAGCGACACAGAGATAGACAGAGAGAGAGAGAGACAGCGACACAGAGATAGACAGAGACAGAGAGAGGCAGCGACACAGAGATAGACAGAGACAGAGAGAGGCAGCGACACAGAGATAGACAGAGACAGAGAGAGGCAGCGACACAGAGATAGACATGAGACAGAGAGAGGCAGCGACACAGAGATAGACAGAGACAGAGAGAGGCAACGACACAGAGATAGACAGAGACAGAGAGAGGCAACGACACAGAGAGAGACAGAGACTGAGAGAGGCAGCGACACAGAGATAGACAGAGAGAGAGAGAGGCAGCGACACAGAGATAGACAGAGACAGAGAGAGGCAACGACACAGAGATAGACAGAGACAGAGAGAGGCAGCGACACAGAGATAGACAGAGAGAGAGAGAGGCAGCAACACAGAGATAGACAGAGAGAGAGAGGCAACGACACAGAGATAGACAGAGACAGAGAGAGAGGCAGCGACACAGAGATAGACAGAGACAGAGAGAGGCAACGACACAGAGATAGACAGAGACAGAGAGAGAGGCAGCGACACAGAGATAGACAGAGAGAGAGAGAGGCAACGACACAGAGATACACAGAGACAGAGAGAGGCAGCGACACAGAGATAGACAGAGACAGAGAGAGGCAACGACACAGAGATAGACAGAGGCAGAGAGAGGCAGCGACACAGAGATAGACAGAGACAGAGAGAGGCAGCGACACAGAGATAGACAGAGACAGAGAGAGGCAGCGACACAGAGATAGACAGAGACAGAGAGAGGCAGCGACACAGAGATAGACAGAGACAGCGAGAGACAGCGACACAGAGATAGACAGAGACAGCGAGAGACAGTGACACAGAGATAGACAGAGAGAGAGAGAGGCAGCGACACAGAGATAGACAGAGACAGAGAGAGGCAGCGACACAGAGATAGACAGAGACAGAGAGAGGCAGCGACACAGAGATAGACAGAGACAGAGAGAGGCAGCGACACAGAGATAGACAGAGACAGCGAGAGACAGCGACACAGAGATAGACAGAGACAGCGAGAGACAGCGACACAGAGATAGACAGAGACAGCGAGAGACAGTGACACAGAGATAGACAGAGAGAGAGAGAGGCAGCGACACAGAGATAGACAGAGACAGCGAGAGACAGTGACACAGAGATAGACAGAGAGAGAGAGAGGCAGCGACACAGTGATAGACAGAGACAGAGAGAGGCTGCGACACAGTGATAGACAGAGACAGAGAGAGGCAGCGACACAGAGATAGACAGAGAGAGAGAGAGGCAGCGACACAGAGATAGACAGAGAGAGAGAGAGGCAACGACACAGAGATAGACAGAGACAGAGAGAGGCAGCGACTCAGAGATAGACAGAGACAGAGAGAGGCAGCGACACAGAGATAGACAGAGACAGAGAGAGGCAGCGACACAGAGATAGACAGAGACAGAGAGAGGCAGCGACACAGAGATAGACAGAGACAGAGAGAGGCAGCGACACAGAGATAGACAGAGAGAGAGAGAGGCAGCGACACAGAGATAGACAGAGACAGAGAGAGGCAGCGACACAGAGATAGACAGAGAGAGAGAGAGGCAGCGACACAGAGATAGACAGAGAGAGAGAGAGGCAGCGACACAGAGATAGACAGAGACAGAGAGAGAGGCAGCGACACAGAGATAGACAGAGACAGAGAGAGGCAACGACACAGAGATAGACAGAGACAGAGAGAGAGGCAGCGACACAGAGATAGACAGAGAGAGAGAGAGGCAACGACACAGAGATAGACAGAGACAGAGAGAGGCAGCGACACAGAGATAGACAGAGACAGATAGAGGCAACGACACAGAGATAGACAGAGACAGAGAGAGGCAGCGACACAGAGATAGACAGAGACAGAGAGAGGCAGCGAAACAGAGATAGACAGAGACAGAGAGAGGCAGCGACACAGAGATAGACAGAGACAGCGAGAGACAGCGACACAGAGATAGACAGAGACAGCGAGAGACAGCGACACAGAGAGAGACAGAGAGAGGCAGCGACACAGAGATAGACAGAGACAGAGAGAGGCAGCGACACAGAGATAGACAGAGACAGAGAGAGGCAGCGACACAGAGATAGACATGAGACAGAGAGAGGCAGCGACACAGAGATAGACAGAGACAGAGAGAGGCAACGACACAGAGATAGACAGAGACAGAGAGAGGCAACGACACAGAGATAGACAGAGACAGAGAGAGGCAGCGACACAGAGATAAACAGAGACAGAGAGAGGCAGCGACACAGAGATAGACAGAGACAGAGAGAGGCAGCGACACAGAGATAGACAGAGACTGAGAGAGGCAGTGACACAGAGAGAGAGACAGAGAGAGAGAGAGGCAGCGACACAGAGATAGACAGAGACAGAGAGAGGCAACGACACAGAGATAGACAGAGACAGAGAGAGGCAGCGACACAGAGATGGACAGAGACAGAGAGAGGCAACGACACAGAGATAGACAGAGACAGAGAGAGGCAGCGACACAGAGATAGACAGAGACAGAGAGAGGCAGCGACACAGAGATAGACAGAGACAGAGAGAGGCAGCGACACAGAGATAGACAGAGAGAGAGAGAGGCAACGACACAGAGATAGACAGAGACAGAGAGAGGCAGCGACACAGAGATAGACAGAGACAGAGAGAGGCAGCGACACAGAGATAGACAGAGACAGAGAGAGAGGCAGCGACACAGAGATAGACAGAGACAGAGAGAGGCAGCGACACAGAGATAGACAGAGACAGCGAGAGAGGCAACGACACAGAGATAGACAGAGAGAGAGAGAGGCAGCGACACAGAGATAGACAGAGACAGAGAGAGGCAGCGACACAGAGATAGACAGAGACAGAGAGAGGCAGCGACACAGAGATAGACAGAGACAGAGAGAGGCAGCGACACAGAGATAGACAGAGACAGAGAGAGAGGCAACGACACAGAGATAGACAGAGACAGAGAGAGGCAACGACACAGAGGTAGACAGAGACAGAGAGAGAGGCAGCGACACAGAGATAGACAGAGACAGAGAGAGGCAGCGACACAGAGATAGACAGAGACAGAAAGAGGCAGCGACACAGCGATAGACAGAGACAGAGAAAGGCAGCGACACAGAGATAGACAGAGACAGAGAGAGGCAGCGACACAGAGATAGACAGAGACAGAGAGAGGCAGCGACACAGAGATAGACAGAGAGAGAGAGAGGCAGCGACACAGAGATAGACAGAGACAGAGAGAGAGGCAGCGACACAGAGATAGACAGAGACAGAGAGAGAGGCAGCGACACAGAGATAGACAGAGACAGAGAGAGGCTGCGACACAGTGATAGACAGAGTAGGAGAGAGGCAACGACACAGAGATAGACAGAGACAGCGAGAGAGGCAACGACACAGAGATAGACAGAGACAGAGAGAGGCAGCGACACAGAGATAGACAGAGACAGAGAGAGAGGCAGCGACACAGAGATAGACAGAGACAGAGAGAGAGGCAGCGACACAGAGATAGACAGAGACAGAGAGAGGCTGCGACACAGAGATAGACAGAGACAGAGAGAGGCTGCGACACAGAGATAGACAGAGACAGAGAGAGGCAACGACACAGAGATAGACAGAGACAGAGAGAGGCAGCGACACAGAGATAGACAGAGACAGAGAGAGACAGTGAGGCAGAGATAGACAGAGAGAGAGAGAGGCAGCGACACAGAGATAGACAGAGACAGAGAGAGGCAGCGACACAGAGATAGACAGAGACAGAGAGAGAGGCAGCGACACAGAGATAGACAGAGACAGAGAGAGACAGTGAGGCAGAGAAAGAGAGCAAGACAGTGAGAAACAGTGTTCAGGGAGACAAAGAGAGAGAAAGTCAGGGTGATACAGACAAAGAAACAATAGCAGAAAGATAAAGAGAGCGACAAAGAGAGGCATTGTGATCTACAGAGAGAGAGAGAGAGAGAGGCAGGCAGCGAGAGAGGGACAGAGACAGAAATAAACCTTGGACTGGATTCTGCACTTGCTGACGCCAAAATCATATTCGGCGATTGGGCGGAGAATCGTTTTGACGCCGAATAAGGGGGGGCGACTGTTTTCAGATGCTCCGCCCCCTCCAAAATGGCGTCACTGGTGAGTACGCCGCACGGCATTGGGACGGCCTCAGGCTCTCCCCCGATGCTCCGCCCCCGATGGGCCAAGTTCACGATGGCGCGGGACACGTGTGCTCTCATCCAAGGGACTGCCAGAGCCAACCAGGCTGGATCGCTCCGGAGGGCGGTCACCAAAGGGGACCCAGGTCACTGGACGGCAATCACAGCAGGCCGGGCCCACCCCTGTTGTACCGACTGGGGTTCCACCTAGACCCAGCACGAGGGCTCGTAAGGCAGACACCAGATAAGTTGGCACGGGTGCAGGACAAACCGTTGTGGGATGTTCAATTGTTGTGTTCAAAATAAACACCTCTGCACAAAAGTCCCAAACTGCAACACTGCTCTTTCAGAAGGATTGAGGGCTGGGCCGGGACGGGCTGGGCTGGGCCGGGCCGGGCTGGGCTGGGCTGGGCTGGGCCGGGCTGAGCGATGCTGGGTTGGGCTGGGTTGGTCTGGGCTGGGCTGGGCTGGGCTGGGTTGAGTTGGGCTGGGCTGAGCGATGCTGGGCTGGGCTGGGTTGGGCTGGGCTGGGCTGGGCTGAGCTGGGCAGGGCTGGGCTGGGCTGGGCCGGGCCGGGCTGGGCTGGGCTCGGCTAAGCGATGCTGGGTTGGGCTGGGTTGGTCTGGGCTGGGCTGGGCTGAGCTGGGCAGGGCTGGGCTGGGCTGTGCTGGTCTGGGCTGGGCTGAGCTGGGCTGGGCTGGTCTGGTCTGGGCTGGGCTGGGCTGGGCTGGGCTGGGTTGGGCTGGGCTGGGCTGGGCTGGGCTGGGTCGGACTGGGCTAGGCTGGGCTGGTCTGGGATGGGCCATGCTGAGCTGTTCTGGGCTGGTCTGGGCTGGGCTGGGCTGGGCTGGGCTGGGCTGGGTTGGGCTGGGCTGGGCTGGGCTGGGCTGTTCTGGGCTGGTCTGGGCTGGGCTGGGCTGGGTCGGGCTGGGCTGAGCTGGGCTGGGCTGGTCTGGGATGGGCTGAGCTGGGCTGGGCTGGTCTGGGATGGGCCTTGCTGAGCTGTTCTGGGCTGGGCTGGGCTGGGCTGGGCTGGGCTGGGCTGGGCTAGTCTGGGCTAGGCTGGGCTGGGCTGGGCTGGTCTGGGTTGGGCTGGGCTGAGCGATGCTGGGTTGGGCTGGGTTCATCTGAGCTGGGGTGGGCTGGGTTGGGCTGGGCTGGGTTGGGTCGGGTTGGGTTCATCTGTGCTGGTCTGGGCTGGGCTCAGCTGGGCTGGGCTGGTCTGGCATGGGCTGGGCTGGGCTGGGCTGGGTTGGGCTGGGCTGGGCTGGGCTGGGCTGGGTCGGACTGGGCTGGGCTGGGTTGGTCTGGGATGGGCCATGCTGAGCTGTTCTGGGCTGGTCTGGGCTGGGCTGGGCTGGGCTGGGCTGGGCTGGGCTGGGCTGGGCTGGGTTGGGCTGGGCTGGGCTGGGCTGGGCTGGGCTGGGTTGGACTGGGCTGGGCTGGGCCGTGCTGAGCTGTTCTGGGCTGGTCTGGGCTGGGCTGGTCTGGGCTGGGCTGGGTCGGACTGGGCTGGGCTGAGCTGGGCTGGGCTGGGCCGTGCTGAGCTGTTCTGGACTGGGCTGGGCTGGGTTGGGCTGGGCTGGGCTGGGCTGGGCTGGGCTAGTCTGGGCTAGGCTGGGCTGGGCTGGGCTGGTCTGGGTTTGGCTGGGCTGAGCGATGCTGGGTTGGGCTGGGTTCATCTGAGCTGGGGTGGGCTGGGTTGGGCTGGGCTGGGTTGGGTCGGGTTGGGTTCATCTGAGCTGGGCTGGGCTGGGTTGGGCTGGGCTGGGTTGGTCTGGGCTGGGCTGGGTCGGGCTGGGCTGGGCCGGGCTGGGCTGGCAGGTCTGGGCTGGTCTGGACTGGTCTGGGCTGGACTGGGTTGGGCTGGGCCGGGCTGGGTCGGGTTGGGCTGGGCTGGGCTGGGTTGGGTCGGGCTGGGCTGGGCTGGGCTGGGCTGGCTGGTCTGGGCTGGTCTGGACTGGGCTGGTCTGGGCTGGGCTGGGCTGGGTTGGGTCGGGCTGGGTTCATCTGAGCTGGGCTGGGCTGTGTTGGGCTGGGCTGGGTTGGTCTGGGCTGGGCTGGGCTGGGCTGGGTTGGGTCGGGCTGGCATGGGCCGGGCTGGGCTGGACTGGGCTGGGCTGGGCTGGCTGGGCTGGACTGGGCTGGGCTGGCTGGGCTGGACTGGACTGGGCTGGGCTGGGCTGGCTGGTCTGGGCTGGTCTGGTCTGGTCTGGGCTGGACTGGTTTGGGCTGGGCCGGGCTGGGTCGGGTTGGGCTGGGTTGGGATGGGCTAGGCTGGGCTGGCTGGTCTGGACTGGTCTGGGTTGGACTGGGCTGGGTTGGGTTAGGCTGTTCTGGGCTGGGCTGGGCTGGGCTGGGCTGGACTGGGCTGGGCTGGCTGGGCTGGACTGGGCTGGGCTGGGCTGGTCTGGGATGGACTGGGCCGGGTTGGGCTGGGTTGGGTCGGGCTGTTCTGGGCTGGGCTGGGCTGAGCGATGCTGGGTTGGGCTGGGCTGGGCTGGGCTGTGCTGGGCTGGGTTGGGCTGGGCTGGACTGGGCTGGGCTGGGCTGGACAGGGCTGGGCTGGGCTGGACTGGTCTGGGCTGGTCTTGTCTGGCCTGGGTTGGGCTGGGCCAGGATGGGTCGGGTTGGGCTGGGTTGGGTCGGGCTGGGCCAGGCCAGGCTGGTCTGGGCTGGGCCGGGCTCGAGTGGTCTGGGCTGGTCTGGACTGGTCTGGGCTGGACTGGGTTGGACTGGGCTGGGTCGGGTTGAGCTGAGCTGGACGGGCTGGGCTGGGCTGGGCTGGGTCGGGCTGGGCCGGGCTGGGTCGGGCTGGACTGGGCTGGGCTGGGCTGGGCTGGGTCGGGCTGGGCTGGGCTGTGTTGGGTTCGGTCAGGCTGGGCTGAGCTGGACTGGGTCGGGCTGGGCCAAGCTCAGCTGGGCTGGGCTGTGTTGGGTTCGGTCAGGCTGGGCTGGGCTGGGCTGGGCTGGGTCGGGCTGGGCTGGTCTGGGCTGGGCTGGGCTGGGCTGGGCTGGGCTGGGCAGGTCAGGGCTTGGCCAGGTTGGGCTGGGCTGGGCTGATTTGGGTCAGGATGGGCTGGGCTGAGCTCGGCAGGGCTGGGCTGGACTGTTCTGGGCTGGGCTGGGTTGGGTTGGGCAGGTCTGGGCTGGGCTGGGTTGGGTTGGGCAGGTCTGGGCTGGGCTGGGCTGGGCTGGGCTGGGCTGGGCTGGGCTGGTCTGGGCTGGGTTGGGTTGGGTTGGGCAGGTCTGGGCTGGGCTGGGCTGGGCTGGGCTGGACTGAGCTGGGCAGGGCTGGGCTGGGCTGGGCTGGGCAGGTCTGGGCTGGGCTGGGCTGGGCTGGGCTGGTCTGGGCTGAGCTGGACTGGTCTGTGCTGGGCAGGGCTGGGCTGGGCTGGTCTGGGCTGAGCTTGGCAGGGCTGGGCTGCTCTGAGCTGGACTGAGCTGGGCAGGGCTGGGCTGGACTGGTCTGGGCTGGGCAGTGCTGGGCTGGGCTGGGCTGGGCTGGGCAGGTCTGGGCTGGGCTGGGCTGGGCTGGGCTGGTCTGGTCTGGGCTGGGCTGGACTGGTCTGTGCTGGGCAGGGCTGGGCTGGGCTGGTCTGGGCTGAGCTCGGCAGGGCTGGGCTGGTCTGGTCTGAGCTGGGCTGGACTGAGCTGGGCAGGGCTGTGCTGGACTGGTCTGGGCTGGGCAGGGCTGGGCAGGTCTGGGTCGGGCTGGGCTGGGCTAGGCAGGTCTGGGCTGGGCCAGGTTGGGCTTGACTGGTCTGGTTTGGGCAGGGCTGGGTTGGGCTGGGTCGGGCTGGGCTGGGCTGGTCTGGTCTGGGCAGTGCTGGGCTGGGCTGGGCTGGGCTGGGCAGTGCTGGGCTGGGCTGGGCTGGGCTGGGCTGGGCTGGGCTGGGCTGGGCTGGGTTGTGTAGCTGGGCTGGGCGGGGCTGGGCTGGGCTGGGTTGTGTAGCTGGGCTGGGCCAGGCTGGGCTGGGCTGGGTTGGGTTGTGTTGTGTTGGGCTGGGTCGGAATGCATTGGGTTGGGCTGGGCCAGGCTGGGCTGGGCTGGGCTGGGCTGGCTGCAGAGGGGGCACTGGGGTGGGGTGGGAGGGGGGGTGGGGCTGCTGGGCAGATGTTTCAGGTGGGCACGAGCTGGGGCCCGGGGGCCCCATGTCCTGCCCAGCCTGTGCCTGCCGGGGCCCCATGTCCTGCCCAGCCTGTGCCTGCCGGGGCCCCATGTCCTGCCCAGCCTCACCCGCATTCTCTCATTGGACAAGGCCTGGCGTTCATCCTCTTCCTCCAGCACGTCGCCCTTCTGCAGCGCGATGTTGTGGAGGACGCAGAGGGCCACCACCATGTGGGAGACCCTCCTAATGGGCGACACGGTGGCACAGTGGTTAGCACTGCTGCATCACAGTGCCAGGGACCGGGTTCGATTCCAACCCAGAGTGTCTGTCTGTGCGGAGTCTGCACATCCTCCCCGTGTGTGCGTGGGTTTCCTCCGGGTGCTCCGGTTTCCGCCCACAATCCAAAGATGTGCAGGTTAGGTGGATTGGCCGTGCTATCCCTGTGTTTGTCGAGATGCCTTTTGAATGCCGCTAATGTATCTGCTTCCACAGCCTCTCCTGGCAACGCGTTCCAGGCACTCACCACCCTCTGTGTAAAATACCTGCCTCGCACATCTCCTCTAAACTTAAACCTATGCCCCCTGGTGACTGAACCCTCCACCCTGGGAAAGAGTGCCTGCCCACCCACTCTATCCATGCCCCTCATAATCTGGTAGACCTCTATCAGGTCACCCCTCAACCTCCGTCTTTCCAATGAAAACAATCCGAGTCTATTCAGCCTCTCCACATAGCTAATGCCCTCCAGACCAGGCAACACCCTGGTAAACCTCCTCTGCACCCTCTCCAAAGCCTCCACATTCTTCTGGTAATGTGGCGACTCGAATTGTGCGCAATATTCCAAGTGCGTCCTGACCGAGGTTCTATACAACTGCAGCATGACTTGCTAGTTTCTGTATTCGATATTCTCCCGTTAATACATTCTGATATCTTGGGCGGGATTCTCCGCGTGTCCATGCCGAAATCGGATCGGCGCGATGCTGCTCCCGGGATTCTCCGGTCACACGAGCGCGATCTGCGCAATGCTCAGGGAAGTCCAGAGTGAAACGCCCGTGTTTTGACGCTGGAGTGGAGACATAGCCCCATTATTGGAGAACCCCGCCCCACACTTTATGGAACGATTAACACTTTCTCCTGCCATTAACACATCCTTTATCCTGTGACCCATACATCTTTGTTTCCATCTCTCCTAGCTCCCAGAAATCACTTATCTTTTAGTCTGCTCCAGCTGTTCCAGATCCTCCTATACAGTAGACAATCCAACACAATTCTCCCTCTCCCGAACTCCGATGAAGAGTAATTTGGGTTCAAAACATTAACTCTATTTATTTCTTCACAGATGCTGCCAAGCCTGCTGCATTTTCCCAGAATTTTCTGTTACAGTTTCAGATTCCAATATCCGCAGTGTTTTCAAGGCCGAGTTACATAGATTTTTCGTCAGCAAGGGAGTCAAAGAATATACTCTTTTTTGAGTAAAATGAACAACCAATTAAATAAAATAAATTAAACTAAGGGATAAATTAAAAGAGTAGCTCCCTAAAATGGACACTGCATCAAATTCAAATCGCAAAGGAAACTTAAAACATAAACCAAAAGGTGATTAAAGGGGACAATATAACACCCCAGCCCCCAGGATGCCCATCAGGTCGGGAAGGTCTCAATGATGTGAGCAGATATCACAAGCTCCCTCTCCCAGGACACCAAGTCACAAAGGTAGCTCCCAGTCAAGGGCCATGGGGCTGGAACCAAGGGTTCTTTGTGATTTGGGCACAATGTAATTCAGAGAATAAGACAGAAGTTTGTCGACTCTACTTTATTGACAATCACCAGGCAGGAATGTTCCCTTCCAGTCGGGGAACACTTCAGCAGTCAAGGGCATTCAGCCTCTGATCTCCGGGTAAGCGTTCTCCAAGGCGGCCTTCAGGACGCGCGACAACGCAGAATCGCCGAGCAGAAGCTTATAGCCAAGTTCCGCACACATGAGTGCGGCCTCAACCGGGACCTGGGATTCATGTCGCACTACATTCGCCCTCCACCATCGTTTTATAATAATAATCTTTATTGTCACAAGTAAGCTAACACTGCAATGAAGTTACTGTGAAAAGCCCCTAGTCACCACACTCCGGCGCCTGTTCGGGTACTGAGGGAGAATTCAGAATGTCCAAATTACCTAACAGCACGTCTTTCGGGACTTGTGGGAGGAAACCGGAGCACCCGGAGGAAACCCACGCAGACACGGGGAGAACGTGCAGACTCCGCACAGACAGTGACCCAAGCCGGGAATCGAACCTGGGACCCTGGAGCTGTGAAGCCACAGTGCTAACCACTGTGCTACCGTGTTGCCCTATTGGCCTGTCCTTACAAAATCCTGCCAACTGTCCTGGCTTGCGACAATTCACACCTCTTTAACCTGGGATTATCCCTATTTCCAGTCACACCGTCTGGACCTGTAAAGACTTAATTACCTGATAAGACTTGCATTCAAAGTATCGTCTTGCATCATTGACTTTGTCTATATATATGTTTCTGGAACCCACCTCTTCATTCACCTGAGGAAGGAGCAGTGCGCGAAAGCTAGTGATTCGAAACAAACCTGTTGGATTTTAACCTGGTGTTGTAAGACTTCTTACTAAGAATAATATGATATAAGAATATAATATAAGAGTAATAGAAGATAAGAACACAACACAAGAATCTCTTGCCCATCAGCTCGTCGGGGACCCCGGTGTCAATGGCGACTTCGGATTTCAGCTCCTGGCACCTGTCGCGACTCAGGTCCGAGGCGAAGTAGGGCAAATGAGCAGAAGGGCCTCTCAGTTATACAGTGGAGTAAACAAGTCTAGGAGAGGTAAGCGGCTGGGAAAGTCAGCAAGATGTTGCAAATAGTTGGATAAATAAAGTATTAGACAAGCACTGCCTGGCATGAGAACGCTTGAGTTTGAACACCTAGTGCTCTATGTCTCAGTCAACATAACTGGGAGGCACGGTAGCACAGGGAGTCACTATAGCTTGGGTCACTGCCTGTGCGGAGTCGGCACATTCTCCCCGTGCCTGCGTGGGTTTCCTCCGGGTGCTCCGGTTTCCTCCCACAGTGCAAAGACGTGCAGGTTGGGTGGATTGGCCATGCTGAATTGCCCTTAGGTTAGGTGGGGTTGCTGGGTTACGGGGATAGGGTGGAGGTGTGGGCTTAAGTGGGGTGCTCTTTCCAAGAGCCGGTACAGACTCGATGGGCTGAATGGCCTCCTTCTGCACTGTAAATTCCAAGATCTATGATAACATCCTGACCCTGGAATACTGCAAGTATCCTTACTGTTGGCAGAATTAACCCATCACTTCCGGCGTTTATACCAGAATCAGTTGAACCTTGGTCCTATTGAATGATGGACAAGTGCCTGCCCCTGCTTCTGTGAAGAAACTGTGGTTATAAATATTTTGGGGGTTGATTGTGTTATTGTGTGAAACAGGACTGTGGGTATGTATGTGGGTATGTGCAATGTGGGAATATATTGAGGACAGTTGGACTGCAAGGTTTGGAACTGTAGCCACCTAAAATGGCTGATTCCCGAGTAAAATGGCCAAACCCCGATCTAAAATGGCGAACGGAAGAGGCTGATGGGAAAATCAGCCAACAGGACTGAAACGGACAGCTGCAGGCAAAACAGTGTATTCGGCTCTGGGGAAGTCGGCCCAGATCGATACCTGCGACCATTAACAGCACATCAACCCAGCCATCTGCATAGTAAGCAGCCATCCCCGGGAACAATTGCTACAAATTAGCAATTGAATGCCGATCCAGACCTCTCGGCACCAGCAGTGGCCGAGACAAAGACAGGTGAACGACCACCCCCCGATCAAGGAATCGTCCCATTATTGGAGCATATCGAACCCAGTGATTGGGAACAAGTCCAATCACTTGGGACCAGGGTCAAGGTCCGCCCCGAGAGGCGGGAAGCCCCTGGGAACTATAAAAATAGGGGCCAAGTTCAGATCAACCCTTCTTCTCCTACTCGCAACCTTCGAGACCCTTCGACGAAGAAACAAGTAAGTCTTACTCCAGCGATCGCTACCAGATAGGTGTTCCAGACTATCGACCCGTACCAGCCTTTTTGAATCCCGCAGGCCAGACCCAATTCGATAGACCATTCGTTTCCCTGACCTGGTGGGCCATCACCAAAGTTAAGTATTGGCCTTTAGTGGTAGGTAATAGTCTAGAAGTAGGATTATTGTATAAGTATTTATTGCTGTATATAATAAATGATTGTTGATTTAACTTTTGCTAAGCGGTGTGCTGCATTATTAATCATTACTCGAGCTTGAACCACGTGGTGGTATCAGAAAGATACCTGGCGACTCGTGAGCAAAGGTGACAGAATTAGAGCCAATAAAACTAAAGCTAATAAGAGCAACAGAATATCAAAGGGTATTTGGTGTGAAAAGCTGGCATTTGAAGTGACGAGGGCTGAGTTGGATGTTCTCGAGGCAAATGGGTAGAAAGTTGCATTAGGAAATAAAGGACATTGGTGAACCAGGTGTGTTCCTCTGAAGACCAACAATGGTTTCATGGGCACCATTGGCTTTTTAATTCCGCATTTTTACTGAATTGAAATGTCATTACCTGCCGTGGTGCGATTCGAACCCTGGGCCCCAGAACTTTACTCTGGGTCTCTGGATTACTCGCCCAGTGACAATACTACTCCACCATCACCTCCCCTTAAATTGATAAATCTCAAAGGGAAGTGAAAAGGGGTTTACAAATGGGAAAAGGTCATAAATAAAAATAGCAGAGTTGTTCAATTGGATTTTACCCAAACGTGATGAGGAGGACATAATAAGGTTTTTTATTTGGTGGGAAAGGTAAATTTCAAGCAGAATAAGGACAATGGGAAAAGAAAAAAGAGGACAAACACTTTAAAGAGAGGTTGGGAGCTGTGTTAAGGAGTGTAAGACCTCTGGAGTGTACTCTGTGCTGGGAGAGAGCTGTGTCACGAAGCAAAGCAGTTTTCTGCTAACCGAGAAAAGGCGTCCGTCTCTTTGTAAGAAAGCAGGGTTTTATTTTAAAGTTTTTGGAATTTTCCACAGCAGAGTGGGAGCGGGAAAGAGAATCCTCAGGACATCCCAGCCCTACAGCAACAGTAGGTGCCTTGCGGTCCGGTTGTTGGAATTTTTTAATAGATTAAGTATCTATAAGGCTTGTTGACTAAAGGGACTCTACTTGTGACTCTAACCAGGTATGAATCTTTTTTTGGGGGGGAATGTTCTATAAGACTAATTTCAATGGCGTAAATGTAATCTTTTATGTTTAAATTCTCTTTTCTTTTGTGAATAAATGTTTTGAATTAATATTTAAAATGTCCAAAAGTGTTACTGGAATGTGTGGCTCCTGATGTCAGTGTACAAATTTTCTTGTAGTAAAATACAAAAAGAAAAGGGTTGTGATAGCTTGCCAAGTTTTCCTTTGGGATTTTGGATTGTACAATTTGCCAAATTGTGACACTTCAACGGTCCAGCACAAAGGTCAGAGGGAGACAGTCCAACCTGCTGTTGACCCAATTTTCCATTCCTCACCATTGCCGACTGAGCCCTCAGTTGCCTGAGTTCTAAGATCTCACATTCCCTTCCTAAACCTCTCTGCCTTTCTCTCTTTCTTTTAGACGCTACTTCAAACCCATCTTTTGCACCAAACATTTGGACACCTGTCCTGCGGCCTCCATTGTGACCCACTGTTCATAGAATCCCTGCAGGGCAGAAGCAGGCCACTCGGCCCATCGAGTCTACACCGACCCTCTGAAAGAGCACCCTAACCAGGCTCCCGCCCTATTCCTGCAACCCCTTAACCCGACCTGACCCGCACACCCCTGGACACTAAGGGGCAAATTAGCCCGGCCAATCCACCTAACCTGCACATCTTTCGACTATGGGAGGAAACCGGAGCGCCCGGAGGAAACCCACGCAGACACGGGGAGAACGTGCAGACTCCGCACAGACAGTCACCCGAGGCTGGAATTGAACTCGGGTCCCTGGCGCCGTGATGCAGCAGTGCTAACCACTGTGCCGCCCCAAATTCTCAAATTTAGCAAGTTTTATTTGATAGCGTTCCTGTGAAGCATCTGTGGGCTTTTTATTGGCTAAATTAAAGCACGATATTGTTGCTGTCGCTGTGTGCAGTTTTACCCTATTCATATAATTTCTTGGGGACAATTTGGATTTCAACCCCAAATCTCCATAAATAGAAGCAAACTTGGTAATCACCTTTTATTGCAAACCCAGACACTACCCTATCTTCACATCAGATTATTTTGGGGATGAACTCCACAGTGTATATTTATGATAAGTAGATGCAAATCATAGGTTATACTATTAAATGGATGGCATACAGGTTTTGTCATCCAATTAACATGTTAACCACTCTCTCTGCAGCTTTCAAATCATGAATATTTTTTTAACACACTTTGAAGTGAATGTTTGAATGTGTGTGTGTGTGTGAATTGTGACTAAAAGCATTGACATTATTGCTATCACAGCTAAATGTGCCAAAACAATGACAAAACAGAGTGAAAGCAGTCATTCCATGCTGGTTCCTTAAGACCTAGAAGCTGGAAATCCACCAATCCAAACATTTTACTCAGTGACCAGATGAACCGGAGATGGAGTTGAGAGAGCATCCTGACACAATGCTCTCCTTAGCTGTAGAGTAAAGGGTTAATAGATGGGATACGCTAATGTATGGCATAAATGATGATGGCTGACACCAGTCGGTCATGTGTTAGGCTCCCAAGAGAAAGAGTTTGGAAGCATACCTAGCAGCTATGTGCCTACCCTGTAACCTGTTTGGATGTAATACTAATAAACAAGTGTTACAAAGAACAAAGAACAAAGAAATGTACAGCACAGGAACAGGCCCTTCGGCCCTCCAAGCCCGTGCCGACTATGCTGCCCGTCTAAACTAAAATCTTCTGCACTTCCTGGGTCCGTATCCCTCTATTCCCATCCTATTCATATATTTGTCAAGATGCCCCTTAAATGTCACTATCGTCCCTGCTTCCACCACCTCCTCTGGTAGCGAGTTCCAGGCACCCACTACCCTCTGTGTAAAAAACTTGCCTCGTACATCTACTCTAAACCTTGCCCCTCGCACCTTAAACCTATGCCCCCTAGTAATTGACCCCTCTACCCTGGGGAAAAGCCTCTGACTATCCACTCTGTCTATGCCCCTCATAATTTTGTATACCTCTATCAGGTCTCCCCTCAACCTCCTTCGTTCCAGTGAGAACAAGCCTAGTTTATTCAACCGCTCCTAATAGCTAATGCCCTCCATACCAGGCAACATTCTGGTAAATCTCTTCTGCACCCTCTCTAAAGCCTCCACATCCTTCTGGTAGTGTGGCGACCAGAATTGAACACTATACTCCAAGTGTGGCCTAACTAAGGTTCTATACAGCTGCAACATGACTTGCCAATTCTTATACTCAATGCCCCGGCCAATGAAGGCAAGCATGCCGTCTGCCTTCTTGACTACCTTCTCCACCTGTGTTGCCCCTTTCAGTGACCTGTGGACCTGTACTCCTAGATCTCTTTGACTTTCAATACTCTTGAGGGTTCTACCATTCACCGTATATTCCCTACCTGCATTAGACCTTCCAAAATGCATTACCTCACATTTGTCCTGATTAAACTCCATCTGCCATCTCTCCGCCCAAGTCTCCAAACAATCTAAATCCTGCTGTATCCTCAGACAGTCCTCATCGCTATGCGCAATTCCACCAACCTTTGTGTCATCTGCAAACTTACTAATCAGACCAGTTACATTTTCCTCCAAATCATTTATATATACTACAAAGAGCAAAGGCCCCAGCACTGATCCCAGTGGAACACCACTGGTCACAGCCCTCCAATTAGAAAAGCATCCTTCCATTGCTACTCTCTGCCTTCTATGGCCTAGCCAGTTCTGTATCCACCTTGCCAGCTCACCCCTGATCCCGTGTGACTTCACCTTTTGTACTAGTCTACCATGAGGGACCTTGTCAAAGGCCTTACTGAAGTCCATATAGACAACATCCACTGCCCTACCTACATCAATCATCTTAGTGACCTCCTCGAAAAACTCTATCAAGTTAGTGAGACACGACCTCCCCTTCACAAAACCGTGCTGCCTCTCACTAATACGTCCATTTGCTTCCAAATGGGAGTAGATCCTGTCTCGAAGAATTCTCTCCAGTAATTTCCCTACCACTGAAGTAAGGCTCACCGGCCTGTAGTTCCCGGGATTATCCTTGCTACCCTTCTTAAACAGAGGAGCAACATTGGCTAATCTCCAGTCCTCCGGGACATCCCCCGAAGACAGCGAGGATCCAAAGATTTCCGTCAAGGCCTCAGCAATTTCCTCTCCAGCCTCCTTCAGTATTCTGGGGTAGATCCCATCAGGCCCTGGGGACTTATCTACCTTAATATTTTTTAAGACACCCAACACCTCTTCTTTTTGGATCTCAATGTGACCCAGGCTATCTACACACCCTTCTCCAGACTCAACATCTACCAATTCCTTCTCTTTGGTGAATACTGATGCAAAGTATTCATTTAGTACCTCGCCCATTTCCTCTGGCTCCACACATAGATTCCCTTGCCTATCCTTCAGTGGGCCAACCCTTTCCCTGGCTACCCTTTTGCTTTTTATGTACGTGTAAAAAGCCTTGGGATTTTCCTTAACCCTATTTGCCAATGACTTTTCATGACCCCTTCTAGCCCTCCTGACTCCTTGCTTAAGTTCCTTCCTACTTTCCTTATATTCCACGCAGGCTTCGTCTGTTCCCAGCCTTTTAGCCCTGATAAATGCCTCCTTTTTCTTTTTGACGAGGCCTACAATATCTCTCGTCATCCAAGGTTCCCGAAAATTGCCGTATTTATCCTTCTTCCTCACAGGAACATGCCGGTCCTGAATTCCTTTCAACTGCCACTTGAAAGCCTCCCACATGTCAGATGTTGATTTGCCCTCAAACATCCGCCCCCAATCTAAGTTCTTCAGTTCCCGCCTAATATTGTTATAATTAGCCTTCCCCCAATTTAGCACATTCATCCTAGGACCACTCTTATCCTTGTCCACCAGTACTTTAAAACTTACTGAATTGTGGTCACTGTTACCGAAATGCTCCCCTACTGAAACATCTACCACCTGGCTGGGCTCATTCCCCAATACCAGGTCCAGTACCGCCCCTTCCCTAGTTGGACTGTCTACATATTGTTTTAAGAAGCCCTCCTGGATGCTCCTTACAAATTCCGCCCCGTCTAAGCCCCTGGCACTAAGTGAGTCCCAGTCAATATTGGGGAAGTTGAAGTCTCCCATCACCACAACCCTGTTGTTTTTACTCTTTTCCAAAATCTGTCTACCTATCTGCTCCTCTATCTCCCGCTGGCTGTTGGGAGGCCTGTAGTAAACCCCCAACATTGTGACTGCACCCTTCTTATTCCTGATCTCTACCCATATAGCCTCACTGCCCTCTGAGGTGTCCTCTCGCAGTACAGCTGTGATATTCTCCCGAAACAGTAGCGCAACTCCGCCTCCCCTTTTACATCCCCCTCTATCCCGCCTGAAACATCTAAATCCTGGAACGTTTAGCTGCCAATCCTGCCCTTCCCTCAACCAGGTCTCTGTAATGGCAACAATATCATAGTTCCAAGTACTAATCCAAGCTCTAAGTTCATCTGCCTTACCCGTAATACTTCTTGCATTAAAACATATGCACTTCAGGCCACCAGACCCGCTGTGTTCAGCAACTTCTCCCTGTCTGCTCTGCCTCAGAGCCACACTGTCCCTATTCCCTAGTTCTCCCTCTGACCTATTGCTCCCGTGCCCACCCCCCTGCCATACTAATAGTGTTAATAGATACCAGAGCTTTCTACAGTTTATCTGCTAACCAAGTCTTATGGCTAGAGTCCAAGGTAGAAGGATCCATCTTGGAACATAACTGACCTCCCACCTTTAACCTCTATAGATTTCACCTCATCCAAAACTTTGCTGCTCTTACCCTGATCCAGTCCCTTTCACTCATCGCTTCCTCTGTGCTGGAGGCAGTGGCGCAGTGGTAGCAAACCAGAGACCCAGGGTGATGCTTTGGGGACATGGGTTCGAATCCCACCAGGGCAGATGGTGGAATTTGAATTCAATAAAAATCTGGAATTAAAGGTCAAATGATGACCATTGTCGATTGTCGTAAAAACCCATCGGGTTCATTCATGTCCTTTAGGGAAGGAAATCTGCCAACCTTACCCGGCCTGGCCTACATGTGACTCCAGACCGTAAATAACGTACTGAGTACACACAATATATATAAATAACGTACTGCCTACACACAATCTATATAAATAACGTACTGACTACACACAATATATATATAAATAACACGACTGAGTAGACAGAATCTATATAAATAACGTGCTGAGTACACACAATATATATAAATAACGTACTGAGTACACACAATATATATAAATAACAGTGCTGAGTACACACAATATATATAAATAACGTACTGAGTACACACAATATATATAAATAACGTACTGAGTACACACAATATATATATAAATAACACGACTGAGTAGACAGAATCTATATAAATAACGTACTGAGTACACACAATATATATAAATAACGTACTGAGTACACACAATATATATAAATAACAGTGCTGAGTACACACAATATATATAAATAACGTACTGACTACACACAATCTATATAAATAACGTACTGAGTACACACAATATATATATAAATAACACGACTGAGTAGACAGAATCTATATAAATAACGTACTGAGTACACACAATATATATAAATAACGTACTGAGTACACACAATATATATAAATAACAGTGCTGAGTACACACAATATATATAAATAACGTACTGAGTACACACAATATATATAAATAACGTACTGAGTACACACAATCTATATAAATAACAGTACTGAGTACACACAATCTATATAAATAACGTACTGAGTACACACAATATATATAAATAACAGTACTGAGTACACACAATATATATAAATAACGTACTGAGTACACACAATATATATAAATAACGTACTGAGTACACACAATATATATAAATAACGTACTGAGTACACACAATATAAATAAATAACGTACTGAGTACACACAATCTATATCAATAACAGTACTGAGTACACACAATATATATAAATAACAGTACTGAGTACACACAATCTATATAAATAACGTACTGAGTACACACAATATATATAAATAACGTACTGAGTACACACAATATATATAAATAACAGTACTGACTACACACAATATATATAAATAACGTACTGAGTACACACAATCTATATAAATAACGTACTGAGTACACACAATCTATATAAATAACGTTCTGAGTACACACAATATATATAAATAACGTACTGAGTACACACAATATATATAAATAACAGTACTGACTACACACAATATATATAAATAACGTACTGAGTACACACAATATATATAAATAACGTACTGAGTACACACAATATATATAAATAACAGTACTGACTACACACAATATATATAAATAACGTACTGAGTACACACAATCTATATAAATAACGTACTGAGTACACACAATCTATATAAATAACGTTCTGAGTACACACAATATATATAAATAACAGTACTGAGTACACACAATATATATAAATAACAGTACTGAGTACACACAATATATATAAATAGCGTACTGAGTACACACAATCTATATCAATAACGTACTGAGTACACACAATCTATATAAATAACGTTCTGAGTACACACAATATATATAAATAACAGTACTGAGTACACACAATATATATAAATAACGTACTGAGTACACACAATATATATAAATAACGTACTGAGTACACACAATATATATATAAATAACACGACTGAGTAGACAGAATCTATATAAATAACGTACTGAGTACACACAATATATATAAATAACGTACTGAGTACACACAATATATATAAATAACAGTGCTGAGTACACACAATATATATAAATAACGTACTGACTACACACAATCTATATAAATAACGTACTGAGTACACACAATATATATATAAATAACACGACTGAGTAGACAGAATCTATATAAATAACGTACTGAGTACACACAATATATATAAATAACGTACTGAGTACACACAATATATATAAATAACAGTGCTGAGTACACACAATATATATAAATAACGTACTGAGTACACAGAATATATATAAATAACGTACTGAGTACACACAATCTATATAAATAACAGTACTGAGTACACACAATATATATATAAATAACGTACTGAGTACACACAATATATATAAATAACGTACTGAGTACACACAATATATATAAATAACGTACTGAGTACACACAATATATATAAATAACGTACTGAGTACACACAATATAAATAAATAACGTACAGAGTACACACAATATATATAAATAACGTACTGAGTACACACAATATATCTAAATAACGTACTGAGTACACACAATATAAATAAATAACGTACTGAGTACACACAATCTATATCAATAACAGTACTGAGTACACACAATATAAATAAATAACGTACTGAGTACACACAATATATATAAATAACAGTACTGAGTACACACAATATATATAAATAACGTACTGAGTACACACAATATATATAAATAACGTACTGAGTACACACAATCTATATAAATAACAGTACTGAGTACACACAATATATATATAAATAACGTACTGAGTACACACAATATATATAAATAACGTACTGAGTACACACAATATATATAAATAACGTACTGAGTACACACAATATATATAAATAACGTACTGAGTACACACAATATAAATAAATAACGTACTGAGTACACACAATCTATATCAATAACAGTACTGAGTACACACAATATAAATAAATAACGTACTGAGTACACACAATATATATAAATAACAGTACTGAGTACACACAATATATATAAATAACGTACTGAGTACACACAATATAAATAAATAACGTACTGAGTACACACAATATATATAAATAACAGTACTGAGTACACACAATATATATAAATAACGTACTGAGTACACACAATATATATAAATAACAGTACTGAGTACACACAATATATATAAATAACGTACTGAGTACACACAATATATATAAATAACGTACTGAGTACACACAATCTATATAAATAACAGTACTGAGTACACACAATATATATATAAATAACGTACTGAGTACACACAATATATATAAATAACGTACTGAGTACACACAATATATATAAATAACGTACTGAGTACACACAATATATATAAATAACGTACTGAGTACACACAATATATATAAATAACAGTACTGAGTACACACAATATAAATAAATAACGTACTGAGTACACACAATATATATAAATAACAGTACTGAGTACACACAATATATATAAATAACGTACTGAGTACACACAATATAAATAAATAACGTACTGAGTACACACAATCTATATCAATAACGTACTGAGTACACACAATATAAATAAATAACGTACTGAGTACACACAATCTATATAAATAACAGTACTGAGTACACACAATATATATATAAATAACGTACTGAGTACACACAATATATATAAATAACGTACTGAGTACACACAATATATATAAATAACGTACTGAGTACACACAATATATATAAATAACGTACTGAGTACACACAATATAAATAAATAACGTACTGAGTACACACAATCTATATCAATAACAGTACTGAGTACACACAATATAAATAAATAACGTACTGAGTACACACAATCTATATCAATAATAGTACTGAGTACACACAATATATATAAATAACGTACTGAGTACACACAATATATATAAATAACAGTACTGAGTACACACAATCTATATAAATAACGTACTGAGTACACACAATATATATAAATAACAGTACTGAGTACACACAATATATATAAATAACGTACTGAGTACACACAATATATATAAATAACGTACTGAGTACACACAATATATATAAATAACGTACTGAGTACACACAATATAAATAAATAACGTACTGAGTACACACAATCTATATCAATAACAGTACTGAGTACACACAATATATATAAATAACAGTACTGAGTACACACAATCTATATAAATAACGTACTGAGTACACACAATATATATAAATAACGTACTGAGTACACACAATATATATAAATAACAGTACTGACTACACACAATATATATAAATAACGTACTGAGTACACACAATCTATATAAATAACGTACTGAGTACACACAATCTATATAAATAACGTTCTGAGTACACACAATATATATAAATAACAGTACTGAGTACACACAATATATATAAATAACAGTACTGAGTACACACAATATATATAAATAGCGTACTGAGTACACACAATCTATATCAATAACGTACTGAGTACACACAATCTATATAAATAACGTTCTGAGTACACACAATAAATATAAATAACAGTACTGAGTACACACAATATATATAAATAACGTACTGAGTACACACAATATATATAAATAACGTACTGAGTACACACAATATATATATAAATAACACGACTGAGTAGACAGAATCTATATAAATAACGTACTGAGTACACACAATATATATAAATAACGTACTGAGTACACACAATATATATAAATAACAGTGCTGAGTACACACAATATATATAAATAACGTACTGACTACACACAATCTATATAAATAACGTACTGAGTACACACAATATATATATAAATAACACGACTGAGTAGACAGAATCTATATAAATAACGTACTGAGTACACACAATATATATAAATAACGTACTGAGTACACACAATATATATAAATAACAGTGCTGAGTACACACAATATATATAAATAACGTACTGAGTACACACAATATATATAAATAACGTACTGAGTACACACAATCTATATAAATAACAGTACTGAGTACACACAATATATATATAAATAACGTACTGAGTACACACAATATATATAAATAACGTACTGAGTACACACAATATATATAAATAACGTACTGAGTACACACAATATATATAAATAACGTACTGAGTACACACAATATAAATAAATAACGTACTGAGTACACACAATCTATATCAATAACAGTACTGAGTACACACAATATAAATAAATAACGTACTGAGTACACACAATCTATATCAATAATAGTACTGAGTACACACAATATATATAAATAACGTACTGAGTACACACAATATATATAAATAACAGTACTGAGTACACACAATCTATATAAATAACGTACTGAGTACACACAATATATATAAATAACAGTACTGAGTACACACAATCTATATAAATAACGTACTGAGTACACACAATATATATAAATAACGTACTGAGTACACACAATATATATAAATAACGTACTGAGTACACACAATATATATAAATAACGTACTGAGTACACACAATATAAATAAATAACGTACTGAGTACACACAATCTATATCAATAACAGTACTGAGTACACACAATATATATAAATAACAGTACTGAGTACACACAATCTATATAAATAACGTACTGAGTACACACAATATATATAAATAACGTACTGAGTACACACAATATATATAAATAACAGTACTGACTACACACAATATATATAAATAACGTACTGAGTACACACAATCTATATAAATAACATACTGAGTACACACAATCTATATAAATAACGTTCTGAGTACACACAATATATATAAATAACAGTACTGAGTACACACAATATATATAAATAACAGTACTGAGTACACACAATATATATAAATAGCGTACTGAGTACACACAATCTATATCAATAACGTACTGAGTACACACAATCTATATAAATAACGTTCTGAGTACACACAATATATATAAATAACAGTACTGAGTACACACAATATATATAAATAACGTACTGAGTACACACAATATATATAAATAACAGTACTGAGTACACACAATATATTTAAATAACAGTACTGAGTACACACAATATATATAAATAACGTACTGAGTACACACAATATATATAAATAACGTACTGAGTACACACAATATATATAAATAACGTACTGAGTACACACAATCTATATAAATAACGTACTGAGTACACACAATCTATATAAATAACGTACTGAGTACACACAATATATATAAATAACAGTACTGATTACACACAATATATATAAATAACGTACTGAGTACACACAATATATATAAATAACGTACTGAGTACACAATATATATAAATAACGTACTGAGTACACACAATATATATAAATAACGTACTGAGTACACAATATATATAAATAACGTACTGAGTACACACAATCTATATAAATAATGTACTGAGTACACACAATCTATATAAATAACAGTACTGAGTACACACAATATATATAAATAACGTACTGAGTACACACAATATATATAAATAACGTACTGAGTACACACAATATATATAAATAACGTACTGAGTACACACAATATAAATAAATAACGTACTGAGTACACACAATCTATATCAATAACAGTACTGAGTACACACAATATATATAAATAACAGTACTGAGTACACACAATCTATATAAATAACGTACTGAGTACACACAATCTATATAAATAACAGTACTGAGTACACACAATATATATAAATAACGTACTGAGTACACACAATATAAATAAATAACGTACTGAGTACACACAATCTATATCAATAACAGTACTGAGTACACACAATATAAATAAATAACGTACTGAGTACACACAATCTATATCAATAATAGTACTGAGTACACACAATATATATAAATAACGTACTGAGTACACACAATATATATAAATAACAGTACTGAGTACACACAATCTATATAAATAACGTACTGAGTACACACAATATATATAAATAACAGTACTGAGTACACACAATATATATAAATAACGTACTGAGTACACACAATATATATAAATAACGTACTGAGTACACACAATATATATAAATAACGTACTGAGTACACACAATATAAATAAATAACGTACTGAGTACACACAATCTATATCAATAACAGTACTGAGTACACACAATATATATAAATAACAGTACTGAGTACACACAATCTATATAAATAACGTACTGAGTACACACAATATATATAAATAACGTACTGAGTACACACAATATATATAAATAACAGTACTGACTACACACAATATATATAAATAACGTACTGAGTACACACAATCTATATAAATAACGTACTGAGTACACACAATCTATATAAATAACGTTCTGAGTACACACAATATATATAAATAACAGTACTGAGTACACACAATATATATAAATAACAGTACTGAGTACACACAATATATATAAATAGCGTACTGAGTACACACAATCTATATCAATAACGTACTGAGTACACACAATCTATATAAATAACGTTCTGAGTACACACAATATATATAAATAACAGTACTGAGTACACACAATATATATAAATAACGTACTGAGTACACACAATATATATAAATAACGTACTGAGTACACACAATATATATATAAATAACACGACTGAGTAGACAGAATCTATATAAATAACGTACTGAGTACACACAATATATATAAATAACGTACTGAGTACACACAATATATATAAATAACAGTGCTGAGTACACACAATATATATAAATAACGTACTGACTACACACAATCTATATAAATAACGTACTGAGTACACACAATATATATATAAATAACACGACTGAGTAGACAGAATCTATATAAATAACGTACTGAGTACACACAATATATATAAATAACGTACTGAGTACACACAATATATATAAATAACAGTGCTGAGTACACACAATATATATAAATAACGTACTGAGTACACACAATATATATAAATAACGTACTGAGTACACACAATCTATATAAATAACAGTACTGAGTACACACAATATATATATAAATAACGTACTGAGTACACACAATATATATAAATAACGTACTGAGTACACACAATATATATAAATTAAGTACTGAGTACACACAATATATATAAATAACGTACTGAGTACACACAATATAAATAAATAACGTACTGAGTACACACAATCTATATCAATAACAGTACTGAGTACACACAATATAAATAAATAACGTACTGAGTACACACAATCTATATCAATAATAGTACTGAGTACACACAATATATATAAATAACGTACTGAGTACACACAATATATATAAATAACAGTACTGAGTACACACAATCTATATAAATAACGTACTGAGTACACACAATATATATAAATAACAGTACTGAGTACACACAATCTATATAAATAACGTACTGAGTACACACAATATATATAAATAACGTACTGAGTACACACAATATATATAAATAACGTACTGAGTACACACAATATATATAAATAACGTACTGAGTACACACAATATATATAAATAACGTACTGAGTACACACAATATAAATAAATAACGTACTGAGTACACACAATCTATATCAATAACAGTACTGAGTACACACAATATATATAAATAACAGTACTGAGTACACACAATCTATATAAATAACGTACTGAGTACACACAATATATATAAATAACGTACTGAGTACACACAATATATATAAATAACAGTACTGACTACACACAATATATATAAATAACGTACTGAGTACACACAATCTATATAAATAACGTACTGAGTACACACAATCTATATAAATAACGTTCTGAGTACACACAATATATATAAATAACAGTACTGAGTACACACAATATATATAAATAACAGTACTGAGGTCACACAATATATATAAATAGCGTACTGAGTACACACAATCTATATCAATAACGTACTGAGTACACACAATCTATATAAATAACGTTCTGAGTACACACAATATATATAAATAACTGTACTGAGTACACACAATATATATAAATAACGTACTGAGTACACACAATATATATAAATAACAGTACTGAGTACACACAATATATATAAATAACAGTACTGAGTACACACAATATATATAAATAACGTACTGAGTACACACAATATATATAAATAACGTACTGAGTACACACAATATATATAAATAACGTACTGAGTACACACAATCTATATAAATAACGTACTGAGTACACACAATCTATATAAATAACGTACTGAGTACACACAATATATATAAATAACAGTACTGACTACACACAATATATATAAATAACGTACTGAGTACACACAATATATATAAATAACGTACTGAGTACACAATATATATAAATAACGTACTGAGTACACACAATATATATAAATAACGTACTGAGTACACAATATATATAAATAACGTACTGAGTACACACAATCTATATAAATAATGTACTGAGTACACAGAATCTATATAAATAACGTTCTGAGTACACACAATATATATAAATAACAGTACTGAGTACACACAATATATATAAATAACGTACTGAGTACACACAATCTATATAAATAACGTACTGAGTACACACAATCTATATAAATAACGTTCTGAGTACACACAATATATATAAATAACAGTACTGAGTACACACGATATTTATAAATAACATTCTGAGTACACACAATATATATAAATAACGTACTGAGTACACACAATATATATAAATAACGTACTGAGTACACACAATATATATAAATAACGTACTGAGTACACACAATATATATAAATAACAGTACTGAGTACACACAATATATATAAATAACAGTACTGAGTACACACAATATATATAAATAACAGTACTGAGTACACACAATATATATAAATAACAGTACTGAGTACACACAATATATATAAATAACAGTACTGAGTACACACAATATATATAAATAATGTACTGAGTACACATAATATATATAAATAACATACTGAGTACACACAATATATATAAATAACGTACTGAGTACACACAATCTATATAAATAACGTACTGAGTACACACAATCTATATAAATAACGTACTGAGTACACACAATATATATAAATAACGTACTGCGTACACACAATATATATAAATAACATACTGAGTACACACAATATATATAAATAACGTACTGAGTACACACAATATATATAAATAACGTACTGAGTACACACAATATATATAAATAACGTACTGAGTACACAATATATGTAAATAACAGTACTGAGTACACACAATATATATAAATAACGTACTGCGTACACAATATATATAAATAACGTACTGAGTACACACAATCTATATAAATAACGTACTGAGTAAACACAATATATATAAATAACGTACTGAGTACACACAATCTATATAAATAACAGTACTGAGTACACACAATATATATTAATAACGTACTGACTACACACAATATATATAAATAACGTACTGAGTACACACAATCTATATAAATAACGTACTGAGTACACACAATCTACATAAATAACGTACTGAGTACACACAATCTATATAAATAACGTACTGAGTACACACAATATATATAAATAACATACTGAGTACACACAATATATATAAATAACGTACTGAGTACACACAATATATATAAATAACGTACTGAGTACACACAATATATATAAATAACGTACTGCGTACACAATATATATAAATAACGTACTGAGTACACACAATCTATATAAATAACGTACTGAGTAAACACAATATATATAAATAACGTACTGAGTACACACAATCTATATAAATAACAGTACTGAGTACACACAATATATATAAATAACGTACTGACTACACACAATATATATAAATAACGTACTGAGTACACACAATCTATATAAATAACGTACTGAGTACACACAATCTACATAAATAACGTACTGAGTACACACAGTCTATATAAATAACGTACTGAGTACACACAATCTATATAAATAACGTTCTGAATACACACAATATATATAAATAACGTACTGAGTACACACAATATATATAAATAACAGTACTGAGTACACACAATATATATAAATAACGTACTGAGTACACACAATATATATAAATAACGTACTGAGTACACACAATATATATAAATAACGTACTGCGTACACACAATATATATAAATAACGTACAGAGTACACACAATATATATAAATAACGTACTGAGTACACACAATATATATAAATAACAGTACTGAGTACACACAATATATATAAATAACAGTACTGAGTACACAGATATATATAAATAACGTACTGAGTACACACAATCTATATAAATAACAGTACTGAGTACACACAATATATATAAATAACAGTACTGAGTACACACAATATATATAAATAACGTACTGAGTACACACAATATATATAAATAACGTACTGAGTACATACAATATATATAAATAACAGTACTGAGTACACACAATATAAATAAATAACGTACTGAGTACACACAATATATATAAATAACGTACTGAGTACACACAATATATATAAATAACGTACTGAGTACACACGATATATATAAATAACGTACTGAGTACACACAATCTATATAAATAACAGTACTGAGTACACACAATATATATAAATAACAGTACTGAGTACACACAATATATATAAATAACGTACTGAGTACACACAATATATATAAATAACGTACTGAGTACACACAATATATATAAATAACGTACTGAGTACACACAATCTATATAAATAACGTACTGAGTACACACAATATATATAAATAACAGTACTGAGTACACACAATATATATAAATAACGTACTGAGTACACACGATATATATAAATAACGTACTGAGTACACACAATATATATAAATAACAGTACTGAGTACACACAATATATATAAATAACGTACTGAGTACACACGATATATATAAATAACGTACTGAGTACACACAATCTATATAAATAACGTACTGAGTACACACAATCTATATAAATAACGTATTGAGTACACACAATATATATATAAATAACGTACTGAGTACACACAATATATATAAATAACGTACTGAGTACACACAATCTATATAAATAACGTACTGAGCACACACAATGTCATCAAGGTAATGATAGAACAGCCTTTACTCTTGAGCTTGTAAATGTGACATACCTGGCAATGGAACGCTCCCTTAATAAGGACCCTCCAACAGTTCAGTACTCTGTCACACCTCCTGAAAGCAAGTCTAAAATCTCAACAAAGAAATAACAATGAGTATAAAATTTAAACTGACACTCCCAGTCTGGGATTGGGCAGCAGGGCAGCATAGTGGTTAGCACAGTGCTTCACAGTACCAGGGTCCCAGATTCGATTCCCAGCTTGGGTCACTGTCTGTGCGGAGTCTGCACATTCTCCCCGTGTGTGCGTGGGTTTCCTCCGGGTGCTCCGGTTTCCTCCCACAGTCCAAAGATGTGCGGGTTAGGTGGATTGGCCATGCTAAATTGCCTATAGTGTCCAAAAAGGTTAAGTGGGGGTTACTGGGTTACGGGGATAGGGAAGTGACGCGGGCTTGATAAGGGTGCTCTTTGTAAGGGCCGGTGCAGACCCGATGGGCCAAATGGCCTCCTTCTGCGCTGTAAATTCTATGATCCTATGAATGGAAAACATTTGTCCCTCAACGAAAATCACTAAAACAGACTATATGATCATTATCACATTCCTGATTGTGGGAGCTTGCTGTGCACATATTAGATGCTGCGTTCCTTACACCGCAACAGTGAACACACCTCAGATAATAGTACATTATTGTAATGAAAATAGTGCTTTATTGTGAAAATAGCAATTGATCGAAACCCTGGGCTAGTGCACGGTCAATTCCAGTCCCTCAGGCCCCGGAGCCCCAACATAATTAACCAATAATTTACATGTTTTCCTGAGATCTTTGACCCTTGACCGCCCCAATGACTTACAGGCACCAGATTTGTAAGTAAAACATGTAAAAAAAACCAACTGTTTATTTATAACAAGTGAAGAGATAAACATGTAATGGAAACAATAGAACAATGGTCGACTAATCTAACTATGCCCCAAACCCCGTCCCACCCTCCACCCACAGACACAGGACAGACGCATAGTGGGCAGGAAGGAACGATTAACAAATTACAGGGATTAAAAGGACTGAGATGAATCTTTGCTGCGAAGGTGGTAGTCTTTGTAGATGGAGGTCTTGCAATCATTGGTAATGTTTGTCTCCAACTAGAACTCGCAGGATGTAAGCTTACCTCTGAGAAGTTCATTTCCACTGACCTGGGCTTTCACAGAGAAGATTCCCCTCCGGTCTATGCAATTCTAACTTGGTCCACCAGATGGACCCTTAGCCTCATTGAGTCAAATTCATGTCCACTCTGCCTCTGGAACGCTTGTCTGTGGAAGATAAAGTAAAAGGCCATTTATTTCACACCTCTAGAGATCTCAGGGGAGAGCTATCAGCGCTGTGCCTTCCTCAGCCTTTTGATCAGAGGTTAAAGTCCACAGGCCTGACTGGGAATGCGTGCAGCATTCAAATCAGAAGTAAAACCTTCCCAGCGTTAATAGAGTGTCCAGACCTGCTCACTCCAGCCAAGATATCAGAGAGAGAAGCGGTTCCAGGCTTTCGAAGAGATACTTAACAAACATTTAACAGGCTTCTGCTCAGCTCCTTCTCAGAGCGAAACTGAGAGCAGAAATGGATCCTGATGGGAGGCACGGCAGCACAGTGGTTAGCACTGTTGCTTCACAGCGCCAGGGTCCCAGGGTCGATTCCCGGCTTGGGTCACTGTCTGGAGTCTGCACGTTCTCCCCGTGTCTGCGTGGGCTTCCTCCGGATGCTCTGGTTTCCTCCCACAAGTCCCGAAGGACGTGCTGTTGGATAATTTGGACATTCTGAATTCTCCCACTGTGTACCCCAACAGGGGCCGGAATGTGGCAACTGGGGGATTTTCACAGTAACTTCATTGCAGTGTTACTGTAAGCCTATTGTGACAATAATAAAGATTCTTATTATCCAGTATCTTCTGAAAGGCCCTACCAATCCCAATCGAAAACAGAAAATGTCCCAGAATTGCAGTAGAGAGGATTGGCTGCGAGTCAATCATTTGCGGGATCTGGGCATTGCTGGATGGCCCAGCATTTATTACCCATTCCTAATTGCCCTTGAACTGAGTGACTTGCTAGGCCATTTCGGAGGGCTCCTAAGAGTCAACCACATTGCTGTGGGTCTGGAGTCACATGTAGGCCACATCAGGCAAGGATGGCAGATTTCCTTCCCTGAAGGACATCAGTGAACCAGATGGGGTTTTACGACAATCGGCAATGGTTTCATGGTCACCATTACACTTTTAATTCCAGAATTTTATAGAATTCAAATTTCACCATCTGCCATGGTGGGATCTGAACCCGGATATCTGAACCCTCAAAGCATCATCCTGCGTCTTGAGGTTACTCGTCCAGTGACACTACACTGCGCCACTACCTCCCCTAGCTCCTTGGACATCAATCTGAATATCACCCTTTACCCCTCAATGTCAAATTTGGTTGATAAAGATGTGCAGATTAGGTTGGGGATTGGGCCTGGGTAGGCTGCTCTTTTGGAGGGTTAGTGCAGACTTGATGGGCTGAATGGCCTCCTTCTGCACTGTAGGATTCTATGAGTTTTATGGATAATTGCTCCTGTGAAGCACACTGGATGTTTACTATTCTGCATCGCTGCAGAAATGCAACTTGTTGCATTAAAAGAAGGTATTAACTACTCCTTGCATTAAAGAATCCCACACTTAATAACTTGGCGCAAGAAAGAAAAACTCGAGAACACTTCCCTGTCAGTCCAGAACGTGAATATTGTTGAAAAGAACGAGCTGCTGCAAACATTTCCCGTCTGGCATCTGTCCCAATGGGTGCAAATCGAGAAGATTCAACAACATATGTCTATATTCCGCGAAACATTTCCCTAAGCCCCTTTCAACGGAAACTATTCAGCTTCCTTCGTAATGTTGGCTGTTTATGATTGTGTCTCCTGTAAACCACTTTGTGAGATAACATTAGTCTTGAATATTACATTTCCATTTCTGTCAATATGGTGAATTCAGATTGGGCACCAGATATTTAAACCAGCTCTATTATCACACCCGGAGCATCAGTTACCAGAGGGGGAAAAGGGAGGGAAACAATATAATCCTTTGATAATTATACTGCGGAGTGATTGTCAGGCAAAGTGAGCCTTGGGATTTGTGGATATAAAATCCTACGCTGATACTTCCTGACAGTGGCAGCACGGTCGCACAGTGGTTAGCACAGTTGCTTCACAGCTCCAGGGTCCCAGGTTCGATTCCCCCTTGGGTCACTGTCTGTGCGGAGTCTGCACGTTCTCCCCGTGTCTGCATGGGTTTCCTCCGGGTGCTCCGGTTTCCTCCCACAGTCCAAAGATGTGCAGGTTAGGTGGATTGGCCGCGATAAATTGCCCTTAGTGTCCAAAAAAGGTTAGATGGGGTTACGGGGATAAAGGGGATAGGGTGGAGGCATGGGGCTTAAGAAGAATGCTCTTTCCAAGGGCCAGTGCAGACTCGATGGGCTGAATGGTCTACTTCTGCACTGTAAATTCTGTAAATTCTATGATTCTATGATAGTGCAACTTGTGATGGGAGTTCATTGCAGTACTGGACTAGGCAGCTGCTGTTTCCAGCGACGGGATCCTCAGGAACAAGTTAAGGTGCTGCCGACCGGATGAAAGTGTGGCTGTTCAGTTTCCACCTGCACGTCAATGTGAAGAGAATACAGAAGCATTATTGGTCGGGCCTGTCTCCAAGACTCCGTCCAAGTAAACATTCCAGTAAAACAAATATGTTGATTATACAGTGACTCAGTTAGAAGCGTTTACAGCGCAGGGTCCTGAAATCTATACCCCTCTCAAGAAATGTTGACATTATATCTCACAAAGCCTGCTCAGGGAGTGCTGCACTGTCAGAGGGTCAGTACTGAGGGAGTGCTGCACTGTCAGAGGGTCAGTACTGAGGGAGCGCCGCACTGTCAGAGGGTCAGTACTGAGGGAGCGCTGCACTGTCAGAGGGTCAGTACTGAGGGAGTGCTGCACTGTCAGAGGGTCAGTACTGAGGGAGTGCTGCACTGTCAGAGGGTCAGTACTGAGGGAGTGCTGCACTGTCAGAGGGTCAGTACTGAGGGAGTGCTGCACTGTCAGACGGTCAGTACTGAGGGAGTGCTGCACTGTCAGACGGTCAGTACTGAGGGAGTGCTGCACTGTCAGAGGGTCAGTACCGAGGGAGCGCTGCACTGTCAGAGGGTCAGTACTGAGGGAGTGCTGCACTTTCAGAGGGTCAGTACTGAGGGAGTGCTGCACTGTCAGAGGGTCAGTACTGAGGGAGTGCTGCACTGTCAGAGGGTCAGTACTGAGGGAGTGCTGCACTGTCAGAGGGTCAGTACTGAGGGAGTGCCGCACTGTCAGAGGGTCAGTACTGAGGGAGTGCTGCACTGTCAGAGGGTCAGTACTGAGGGAGTGCTGCACTGTCAGAGGGTCAGTACTGGGGGAGTGCTGCACTGTCAGAGGGTCAGTACTGAGTGAGTGCTGCACTGTCAGAGGGTCAGTACTGAGGGAGTGCTGCACTGTCGGAGGGTCAGTACTGGGGGAGTGCTGCACTGTCAGAGGGTCAGTACTGAGGGAGCGCTGCACTGTCAGACGGTCAGTACTGAGGGAGCGCTGCACTGTCAGAGGGTCAGTACTGAGGGAGCGCTGCACTGTCAGACGGTCAGTACTGAGGGAGTGCTGCACTGTCAGAGGGTCAGTACTGAGGGAGCGCTGCACTGTCAGAGGGTCAGTACTGAGGGAGTGCCGCACTGTCAGAGGGTCAGTACTGAGGGAGTGCTGCACTGTCAGACGGTCAGTACTGAGGGAGTACCCACTCATGTATATAATGAGATGCAGACAGGCAGTGATTGACACACAGGATAACCAATGAACACACACGACACATAACAACCAATCACCAGACAAGACACCACCACTATAAAGCACACAGGGCATTAAGACCCTCCCTCTCTCTACAGGACACAGCTACTGAGATAGTTAGAGTGCACAAGCCAGTGAGCACCATCTCCATGTGGTAGAGAGTTAGTCTGGTCAGGCCAGTAGGAGATTATCAGTTAGATTGATGGAGTGTCAACTCACAGCAGACTATGTACAGCAATCAGGAAGTTCAAAAAAACAGTGTTGGACCATCTCCTGTGTCAGAAGCCTGTTTCTAGTCTCACTGCACCCAGTTGCAGTCAACGTTGAACCAACTCACTTAACACATCATGGTACCAGAGTGCTATTAATCCTAACGAACCTACCTCGAGTGCATCTGCAACGACCAGCAAGCAGCCATTCAGCGGCATGGAAAGGATCCAGCCTCCTTCGCAACTCCGGATCTCCGGCAACCTCGGCGCCAACTGGAAAGTCTTCAAACAAAAGTTCCTCCTGTACATCGAGGCCTCCGACCTCAAGGCAGCATCCGATGCCAGAAAAATCGCGCTGTTCATGTCGACTGTGGGGAATCACACCACCCACATCTATAACTCGCTCACGTTTGCCGATGACGAAGACAAGACGAAGTTCAACGCAGTTCTGCTGAAATTCGACAGCCACTGCGACATTGAGGTGAATGAGAGCTTTGAACGGTACATCTTCCAACAGAGGCTTCAGGGTAAGGATGAACCTTTTCAGTCCTTCTTGACCCATCTCCACATCCTAGCGCAGTCATGTAATTATGACTCGACGGCTGATTCCATGATCCGGGATCAGATCGTTTTTGGGGTCCAGTCCGACTCCCTGCGGCAGCAGCTCCTCAAAATCAAACATTTGACCCTCTCCGTTGCCATCGAAACGTGCGTTGTCCATGAGCATGCCAGAAATCGCTACTCCCGCATCAGGGCGGCAGAAATTGCAAAACTGGCCTCCCACGAGGCAGAAATGATGCAGGCCATCGCAAAAATGCAAGGCCTGAGCATCGAGGAGAGTGGCTGTTTCGCGCGCTTTTCCCGGGTCCCTACGTATGCGCGCCACGACCGGGTGGACGATGAGGCCGAAGACCCTAATGCGTATGTGCGAACGTCGGCCGACCGCACTGCGCATGCGCGATGGCGCACAGAACGCGCTGACGTCAGCGTCATTACGTGTCCGAATTGTGGCTCCGCCCATTTAAAGCGGCAATGTCCAGCCAAAGGCAGGCGATGTCTACAGTGTGGAAAGCCTGGCCACTACGCGGCCTTCTGCAGGTCCGCTCCACCGAACAACAGCCAGCGATCCCAGCTGCAGCGCAGACGTGTCCGCTGCGTACAACAAGGCATGCCGGATTCTGATCCAGACAGCCCAGCGGACCCCGCTGCTGACTGCCTCGAGTCTCCATATCGGGTGGGCATCATCACCACATGCGAGTGGGTCTCCACCGTGCCTGCCAACCGCCTTTCGATCCTCAGTGTGGATCCTGACGACGAGGGGTGTGCTGTCATCACGGTCAACCAGTCTCGCATCCGATTTAAATTGGACACTGGCGCGTCTGCAAACCTCATTATCACAGTCGGACCTCGACAGCATCCAAAACCAACCTAGCATTCTTCCACCAGCCTGCCAGCTCCTTGACTACAATGGTAACGCCATAGCTGCCAGTGGGTGAGACTTCCGGTTGCGGCTATGCGGAGCTAAGTCGCACATTCGGCGGCTCCCGCAAAAACTGACTTTTGGGCTCTTTTCAGGGCCCCCAACGGCACTTATTTTGACTTTTCCCGGTGTGGGAAGGAGTTTATAACAGTTCCCCGTCAGTACATGGCTTCTACTAGGAGCGGGGCGACAAAAAAGGTGGTGGTGGACCCGAAGAAGGTGCGAGGGAAGAAGAACAAAATGGCGGCAGGCGGAGACCAGGCAGCGTGGAGGCAGTGGGCGGAGGAGCAGCAGGAGGGTATCCAGCGCTGTTTCAGAGAGATTAAAACGGACCTGCTAGAGCCGATGAGGGCTTCTATTGATAAGCTGCTGGAGACACAGACGGCCCAGGGACTGGCGATCCGCGAGGCTCAACAAAAGATCTCTGACAATGAGGACGAGATCTTAGGCCTGGCGGTAAAGGTGGAGGCGCATGAGGCGCTCCAGCCCTGGATCCAGGCTGGATCCGGTACTGGATCGCTCCAGGTCTAGGACGGGGGCGAGTAGCCCCCGATCCGGCTGATAACCTGGAATGTAAGGGGACTGAATGGGCCGGTTAAGCGGGCCCGCGTGTTCGCGCACCTGAAAGGGGCTCAAGGCGGATGTGGTTATGCTCCAGGAGACTCACCTGAAGGTGGCAGACCAGGTAAGACTGAGGAAAGGGTGGGTAGGTCAGGTGTTTCACTCAGGGCTGGATGCCAAAAATCTAGGGGTGGCGATCTTGGTGGGAAAGAAGGTGTCGTTCGAGGCGTCGAGCATTGTGACAGATAATGGCGGTAGGTACATAATGGTAAGTGGTAAGTTGCAGGGAGAGAGGGTGGCGTTGGTCAATGTGTATGCCCCGAACTGGGACGATGCGGGTTTTATGCGGCGTATGTTGGGTCGGATCCCAGACTTGGAAGTGGGGGGCCTGATAATGGGGGGCGACTTTAACAAGGTGCTGGATCCGGCACTGGATCGCTCCAGGTCTAGGACGGGTAGGAAGCCGCGGCGGCTAGAGTGCTGATGGGGTTTATGGACCAGATGGGAGGGGTGGACCCTTGGAGATTTGCAAGGCCGGGGGCTCGGGAATTTTCATTCTTCTCACATGTCCATAAGGCTTATTCCCGAATCGACTTTTTCATTTTGAGCAGGGCGCTGATAGCGAGAGTAGAGGATACCGGGTACTCGGCGATAGCCATTTCGGATCACGCCCCGCATTGGGTGGACTTGGAGATGGGTGAGGAGAGGGACCAGCGCCCGCTGTGGCGCTTGGAGGTGGGGCTGTTGGCGGACGAGGAGGTGAGCGAGCGGATCCGAGGCCCACAAGGAGCGGAGGGAGTGAGGGGAGAGGGAGAGGCTGGTGGGGGAGATGCTGAGGGTAGACAGGAGGTATGCGGAGGAGCCCGAGAAAGGATTGTTGAGGAAGAGGCGCAGCCTCCAGGCCGAATTCGACCTGTTGACCACCAGGAAGGCGGAGGTGCAGTGGAGGAAGGCCCAGGGGGCGGTCTATGAGTATGGGGAAAAGGCAAGTCGGATGCTGGCGCATCAGCTTCGGAAGCGGGACGCAGCTAGGGAGATCGGGGGAGTTAAGGACAGGGGAGGGAGCGTGGTGCGGAGTGGGGTTGGCATCAATGGGGTCTTCAGGGACTTTTATGAGGAATTGTATCGGTCCGAGCCCCCACGGGAGGAGGGAGGGATGGGCCGCTTTCTGGACCAATTGAGGTTTCCAAAGGTGGAAGAGGGACTGGTGGCGGGACTGTGGGCCCCAATTGGGCTGGAGGAGCTGATCAAAGGGATAGGGAGCATGCAGGCGGGGAAGGCACTGGGGCCGGATGGTTTCCCGGTTGAATTCTACAAAAAATATATGGACCTGTTGGGCCCGCTGTTAGTCAGGACCTTCAATGAGGCAAGGGAGAGGGGGGGCATTGCCCCCCGACGATGTCCCGGGCACTGATCGCCTTGATCCTGAAGCGGGACAAGGATCCCCTGCAATGTGGGTCTTACAAACCGATTTCCTTGCTAAATGTAGATGCCAAGGTGCTGGCGAAGGTCTTAGCCACGAGGATTGAGGATTGTGTGCCGCAGGTCATCCATGAAGACCAGATGGGGTTTGTGAAGGGGAAGCAGTTGAACGCGAATGTGCGGAGGCTTTTGAACGTTATCATGATGCCGGCGAGGGAGGGGGAGGCGGAGATAGTGGTGGCGATGGACGCGGAGAAAGCCTTCGATAGGGTAGAGTGGGGGTACCTGTGGGAGGTGCTGAAGAGGTTCGGGTTTGGGGAGGGGTTTGTCAGGTGGGTTAGGCTGTTGTATGAGGTCCCGATGGCGAGTGTGGCCAGAAACAGGAGGCGGTCCGAGTACTTTCGGTTGCATTGAGGGACGAGGCAGGGGTGTCCCCTGTCCCCCCTACTCTTCGCACTGGCGATTGAACCCCTGGCTATGGCACTGAGGGAGTCAAGGAACTGGAGGGGGTTGGTGCGGGGTGGGGAGGAGCATAGGGTGTCACTTTATGCGGACAACCTGCTGCTGTATGTGGCGGACCCGGTGGGAGAAATGCCAGAGGTAATGAGGATTCTTAGGGAATTCGGGGACTTTTCGGGGTACAAGCTCAACATGGGGAAGAGCGAGTTGTTCGTAGTTCATCCAGGGGACCAGGAGAGGGGGATTGGCGAGCTCCCACTAAAAAGGGCGGAGAGGAGTTTCAGGTATTTGGGGGTCCAGGTGGCCAGGAGCTGGGGGACCCTGCATAGGCTTAACTTTACAAGGCTGGTGGAGCAAATGGAGGAGGAGTTCAAGAGGTGGGACGCGTTGCCGCTGTCCCTGGCGGGTAGGGTGCAGTCAGTCAAAATGACGGTGCTCCCAAGGTTTTTGTTCCTGTTCCAGTGCCTCCCCGTGTTTATCCCGAAGGCTTTTTTCAGGCGGGTTAACAGGAGCATAATGGGGTTTGTGTGGGCGCGAGGGACTCCGAGGGTGAGAAGGGTGTTCCTGGAATGGAGTAGAGATGGGGGGACTGGTGCTGCCCAACCTCTGTGGGTACTACTGGGCCGCCAATGTGACGATGGTGCGCAAGTGGGTGATAGAGGGGGAGGGGGCTGCATGGAAGAGGCTGGAGACGGCATCTTGTGTGGGTACGAGTCTGAGGGCGCTGGCAACGGCGCCGCTGCCGCTCCCTCCAAGGAGGTATACCACGAGCCCGGTGATGGTGGCGGCTGCCCTCAAAATCTGGGGGCAGTGGAGGCGGCACAGGGGGGAAGTTGGGGTCTCGGTGTGGACCCCAATACGGGGGAACCACCGGTTCGCCCCAGGAAGAACAGGTGGGGGTTTTTTGGGGTGGCACAGGGCAGGGATACGCAAGTTGGGGGACCTGTTTGTGGACGGGAAGTTCGCGAATCTGGGTGAGCTGGAGGAGAAGTACGGGCTCCCCCCGGGGAACACCTTCAGGTACTTACAGGTAAGGGCGTTTGCCAGACGGCTGGTGGTGGAATTCCCACGGCTACTGCCACACACAGTACAGGACAGGGTGCTCTCGGGGGGGTGGGTGGGAGTGGGGAAGATCTCCGAAACTTACCAGGTGATGCAGGAGGAGGAGGAGGCCTCGGTGGTGGAGGTAAAAGGTAAGTGGGAGGAGGAGTTGGGAGAGGAGATCGAAGAGGGGACATGGAGAGATGCCCTGGGGAGGGTGAACTCTTCCTCATCGTGCACGAGGCTCAGCCTCATACAGTTTAAGGTGCTGCACAGGGCACACATGACCGGGACAAGGATGAGCCGGTTTTTTAGGGGTGGGGACAGGTGTGTTAGGTGCTCAGGGAGCTCAGCAAACCACACCCATATGTTCTGGGCATGCCCAGCGCTGGAGGAATTTTGGAAGGGCGTAGCGAGGACGGTGTCGAGGGTGGTACTCGCAATATTTGGGGTGACAGAGGAGCCGGGAGTGCAGGAGGCGAAAGAGGCCGGAATTCTGGCCTTTGCGTCCCTGGTAGCCCGGCGAAGGATTCTCCTTCAGTGGAAAGATAAGAGGCCCCCAAGCGTGGAATCCTGGATCAGCGATATGGCAGGGTTCATTAAATTGGAGAGGGTGAAATTCGCCTTGAGAGGGTCGGTACAAGGGTTCTTTAGGCGGTGGCAACCGTTCTTAGACTTTCTGGCAGAACGATAGACATTGGTCAATGGCAGCAGCAGCTCGGGGGGCGGGGGGGGTTATTTTATTATTGTTTTTGTTATTTACACTGGAGGGTCTGAGGGGGTGTATACACCTGTTGTGTTAAGTCGGGGTGTTAATGTTAATTTATTATTTAGGTACAGGGGGGGAGGGGTTTGGGGGGTTGCTTTACTGGACTGTGTTTTGTACTTAACCCTGTTGGGTTCTTTTTTTTTTCTCATTTTGTTATTGATATTTTATGAAAACTTTTAATAAAAATTATTTTTTAAAAATTAAAAAAATAGCTGCCAGTGGGTCGTGTCAGCTCGGTGTCTCTCACAAGGTAATCAAGGCGACGTTGAGATTCGAGATCGCCCGGCCTGACAAGGCATCCCTGCTCGGTGCTCGCGCATGCAAACTCCTAAATCTGGTCCAGCGAGTCCATACCATGTCCTCGACACCGGCGACGGCCTCGCCCAATGCAAATCTCCAGGCTGAGATAGACGACATTCCCACACAATACCACAGTGTGTTTGATGGGATGGGCACGCTCCCATGTCGCTACAAGGTATTGCTCAAGCCGAATGCCACCCCGGTCATCCATGCACCACGCCGGGTGCCGGCTCCTCTCAAGGATCGTCTGAAAACGCAGCTACGAGAGCTCCAAGACCAGGGCATCATCTCAAAGGTCACGGAACCCACAGGCTGGGTCAGCTCCATGGCCTGCGTCAAGAAACCCTCTGGTGAACTCCGCATTTGCATTGATCCCAATGACCTGAATCCCAACATAATGCAAGAACACTACCCGATCCCGAAGCATGAAGAATTGACCTGTGAGATGGCTCACGCCATATTCTTTACCAAGCTGGACGCCTCCCGTGGCTTCTGGCAAATTCAGCTGGACGAGTCCAGTCGGAAGCTGTGCACGTTTAACACTCCTTTCGGCAGGTATTGCTACAACCGCATGCCTTTCGGTATCATCTCAGCTTCCGAGATCTTTCATCGCATAATGGAGCAAATGATGGAGGGCATCGAGGGGGTGCGAGTCTATGTGGACGACGTGGTCCACGACGCCCGAGGATCACATTGCTCGCCTCAAACAGGTTTTCCAGAAGATTCATGAAAATAGCCTCCAGCTCAACAGGGCCAAATGCTCATTTGGTCGGTCCATGGCCACCGATCTGGCTGTGATCCCGCCTGTCCACGAGGCACCGAACTGGCAGCAATCCCGCCTGTCCAGGTGCCGGCGTCCCCTCCACCTCTGAGGCGATCAACAAGAATTTGTCGTCCGCCACAAAGACTGAATCTTTCGACTTAAATCTTGTAAATTTTGTTCACTTTGCTCTGTATCAGCACGATAGACACCTTCCCATGAACATATGTTCATTCACTCACCACTTGTACATCGTCAAGCATGTATATACCGCCACGTTCCAAAATTTATTTTAAAAAGGGGAGATGTCATAATATCCACTCATGTATATAATGAGATGCAGACAGGCAGTGATTGACACACAAGATAACCAATGAACACACACGACACAGGACAACCAATCACCAGACAGGACACCACCACTATAAAGCCCACAGGGCATTAAGGCTCTCGCTCTCTCTACAGGACACAGCTCCTGAGATCGAGTGCACAAGCCAGTGAGCACCATCTCCATGTGTAGATTATTGTTTAGAGGAGGTGGGACTTGTGAGGGAGGGAGGGGTCTTTGCACTATGTTTATATTTGTATTTGTACTGTTTACTGTTATTATTATAAAATTATAAATGCCTTAATAAAATGTTTTTCAAAAAAAAAATTGATCGAGGTACGATGCTGAGATTCATGCCTTTCAGTCAGAAACACAGATTAAAGTATATCATTTCAGTCAACAGATAATGCTTCACTTAATTCAAATGTTCCATGAGAATCTAAACCTATAAGGGGAAAATGTTACTGTGGTATTATAGGTATTACGGTACCTGAGAAGCTGAAGTACCATTGGTAGAACCTATATGCTTGCTATTGGCTGGAGTGTATAAGAACCCGTGCAGTCCCAGCAACCCTCATTCTGTACCTGAGCTGCTGGGGGAAACATCTAGCTTATGAAAGCCTTCAGTTGGACTACAATCTCGTTTTAGTGGTCATTGATCGTGCATCAATTTAATAAGTTGGATTTTAAGAAGAAAGGATGGAGCTCCGAATCAAGCCGGAGTGTCTGCAACTTAGCCCCCACGCGGCGAACTCAGTGGCGATCTTTAAGCACTGGCTGGCGCGTTTTAAAGGGTATCTCGAGACGGCAGAAAACGCACCCACGGGAGAGCAGAAACTGCACGTCCTGCACTCAAGGGTGAGCCCGGAGATCTACACCCTCATCGAGGAAGCGGAAGACTTCGATGCAGCAATCGAGCTGCTAAAAGGACACTATATTCACCCGGTAAACCAGGTCTACGCCCGGCATCTGCTTGCAACAAGACGGCAAACCCCTGGGGAATCGTTGGAGGAATTCTACCGCGCACTCCTGGTGCTGGGCAGAAGCTGCGGCTGCCCGCAAGTTTCGGCGAGCAAGCACACGGAACTCTTAGTCTGGGACGCTTTCGTGGCAGGTATGCTTTCATCTCAAATCCGCCAGCGCCTGTTAGAGAAAGACACCCTGGGTCTTAGGGAGGCACGGACCCTTGCAGGCTCCCTGGACGTGGCCTCCAGGAACACCCGCGCCTACGTTCCTGACCGTGCGGCAGCCCCCTGGGCAGCGTGGAACCCCGCAGCTGCCGACCCAGAGACTTCCCCCGTTCCCCCGCGGCCTGCCAACCCCGAGGGGCCCCGCTGCTACTTTTGCGGGCAGGCCAAGCACCCCCGCCAGCGCTGCCCGGCCCGCGCATCCACCTGCAGGGGATGCGGCAAATGGGCCATTTCGTGGGGGTATGTCAGGCCCGAGCGGTGGCGAACCGGACCGCCACCACAAACCTCTCCACGGGCCCCGTGTGGCCAGCAGTCGCCACCACCCCCATACCCCAGGGCCACGTGCGGACCCCGGGCGCCGCCATCTTGTTCCACGGACGCCACGCTTGAGGGACGGGTGCCGCCATTTTGTGCGCCCCCGGCCATGTGCGACCAATGGGAGACGCCATCTTGGATGAACCCCCAGGACCCCAGCTCGGCCGACCACACACTGCCTGAACAGAATTCCCAACTACTGCGATTAGCCTCGGTGACCCTGGATCAATCTCGACCTCGAACACTCTCAACTGCTACAACGACCGTTTTCATCAACGGGCACGAGACGTCCTGCCTAATAGACTCTGGGAGCACGGAGAGCTTCATACACCCCTACACGGTAAGGCGCTGTTCCCTCCTCATCCACCCTGTTAATCAAAAAATCCCACTGGCCCCCGGTTCCCACCCAGTGGAGATAAAGGGGTTTTGTTTAGCAAACCTCACAGTCCAGGGAAGGGAGTTCAAAAATTTCCGTCTCTATGTCCTTCCCCACCTCTGCGCGGCTACACTCCTGGGTTTAGACTTCCAGTGTAACCTTCAAAGTCTGACCTTCCAATTCAGCGGCCCTATACCCCCCCCTTACTGTCTGCGGCCTCGCAGGTCGACCCGCCTTCCCTGTTTGCAAACCTCACCCCGGATTGCAAACCCGTCGCCACCAGGAGCAGACGGTACAGTGCCCAGGACCGGGTCTTTATTAGGTCAGAGGTCCAAAGGCTACTGAGGGAAGGGGTCATTGAAGCCAGTAAGAGCCCCTGGAGAGCTCAAGTACTGGTGGTAAAGACCGGGGAGAAGCATAGGATGGTCATCGACTACAGTCAGACCATCAACAGGTTTACGCAGCTGGACGCGTACCCCCTCCCCCGCATATCCGACCTGGTAAACAGGATTGCGCATTATAAGATCTTCTCCACGGTGGATCTCAAGACCGCCTACCACCAGCTCCCCATCCGCACTAGTGACCGCAAATACACTGCCTTCGAGGCAGACGGGCGGCTCTATCACTTCTTAAGGGTTCCCTTTGGTGTCACTAACGGGGTCTCGGTCTTCCAGCGCGAGATGGACCGAATGGTTGACCGGTACGGTTTACAGGCAACATTCCCGTATCTCGATAATGTCACCATCTGCGGCCACGACCAGCAGGACCACGACACCAACCTCCGAAAATTTCTCCAGATCGCTAAAATCCTTAATCTAACATACAATAGGATAAATGCGTGTTTAGCACTGATCGTCTAGCCATTCTCGGCTACGTAGTGCGAAATGGAGTTATAGGCCCCGACCCGGAACGCATGCGCCCCCTTATGGAGTTCCCCCTCCCTCACTACTCTAAGGCCCTAAAACGCTGCCTCAGGTTTTTTAGCTACTACGCCCAGTGGGTCCCCAACTACGCAGACAAGGCCCGTCCCCTGATCCAATCCACAGTTTTTCCCCTGTCGCTAGAAGCCCGCCAGGCCTTCAGCCACATCAAAGCAGACATTGCATTAATTTGCATTAACATAGCAAATAAATTAAATTTATTTTGGCAGCACGGTGGCATTGTGGATAGCACAATTGCTTCACAGCTCCAGGGTCCCAGGTTCGATTCTGGCTTGGGTCACTGTCTGTGCGGAGTCTGCACATCCTCCCCGTGTGTGCGTGGGTTTCCTCCGGGTGCTCCGGTTTCCTCCCACAGTCCAAAGATGTGCAGGTTAGGTGGATTGGCCATGATAAATTGCCCTTAGTGTCCAAAATTGCCCTTAGTGTTGGGTGGGTTTGCTGGGTTATGGGGATAGGGTGGAGGTGTTGACCTTGGGTAGGGTGCTCTTTCCAAGAGCCGGTGCGGACTCGATGGGCCGAATGGCTTCCTTCTGCATTGTAAATTCTATGAGAATCGATGATTGCAAAGGCCAAGATGCACGCCATCGATGAGTCCCTCCCCTTCCAGGTCGAGAGCGATGCGTCCGACGTAGCTCTGGCGGCAACCCTCAACCAAGCGGGCAGACCCGTGGCCTTCTTCTCCCGTACCCTCCACGCTTCCGAAATTCGCCACTCCTCGGTCGAAAAAGAGGCCCAGGCCATTGTAGAAGCTGTGTGACATTGGAGGCATTACCTGGCCGGCAGGAGATTCACTCTCCTCACTGACCAACGGTCGGTTGCTTTCATGTTCGATAATGCACAGCGGGGCAAGATAAAAAACGATAAGATCTTGCGGTGGAGGATCGAACTCTCCACCTACAACTACGAGATCTTGTACCGTCCCGGGAAGCTAAACAAGCCTCCTGACGACCTGTCCCACGGCACATGTGCCACCGCACAAGTGGACCGTCTCCGAGCCCTCCACGAGGACTTCTGCCACCCGGGGGTCACTCGCTTTTTCCATTTCGTCAAGACCCTCAACCTGCCCTACTCCATCGAGGAGGTCAGGACAGCCACCAGGGACTGCCAAATCTGCGCGGAGTGCAAACCGCACTTCTACCGGCCAGAGAGAGCGCACCTGATAAAGGCTTCCCGTCCCTTTGAACGCCTCAGCATGGACTTCAAAGGCCCCCTCCCCTCCACCGACCGCAACACGTACTTCCTGAACGTGATTGACGAGTACTCCCGGTTCCCATTCGCCATCCCCTGCCCCGACATGACCGCCTCCACCGTCATCAAGGCCCTCCATAGCATCTTTGTACTGTTCGGGTTCCCCGCTTACATACACAGCAATAGGGGATCCTCCTTTATGAGCGACGAACTGCGTCAATTTATGCTCAGCAAGGGCATCGCCTCGAGCAGGACGACCAGTTACAACCCCCTGGGGTAACGGACAGGTAGAGAGGGAGAACGGAACGGAATGGAAGACCATTCCAGGAACCTCCCAGTCTCCCGCTGGCAAGAAGTCCTCCCGGATGCCCTCCTCTCCATCCGGTCACTGCTCTGTACAACCACCAATCAGACACCTCACGAACGTCTCCTGGTCTTCCCTAGGAAGTCCTCTTTCGGGACCTCGCTCCCGACCTGGCTGGCAGCACCCGGACCCATCGTGCTCTGAAAACACGTGCGGACGCACAAGTCGGACCCGTTGGTCGAGAGGGTCCATCTGCTCCATGTTAACCCCCAGTACGCCTACGTGGCGTACCCCGACGGCCGACAAGATACGGTCTCCCTACGGGATCTGGCGCCCGCCGGAACTCCCCGCACATTCCAGCCACCAGTCCCACCCTCCCCTCCACCGCAGCACCTTACAGGAGGATTGGTCCTTCCACTGCCCCTGCCTAGGCCCCCCCACCCACCGACGCCCCCCGCAGGCGCTCCCTCCCCAGGTCAGCCGTTTTCCCCACCAGCGCCATCTAGGGGTGACGAAGCTGCCATGGAGATCGAAGCCACGCTCCCGGAGTCACAGACGCCCGAGCCTCCACCGAAGTCACCACCGAGGCTCCGACGATCACAGAGGACGACCAGGGCCCCCGATCGACTGATTGCTTCATTTTAATGTAATCTGTAAATATAAAACACCGAATGTACGTAGCTACCAGACTTGTAAATAGTTACTAAACACTGTCCGGAGGTATTACGGTACCTCCATAACTAATTATACCCTGTTGTTATGTTTTGTAGTTTCAGGCCACCCCCCCCGCCGGACATTTTTTAACAGGGGGTGAATGTGCTATTACAGGTATTACAGTACCCGAGAGGCTGAAGTACCATTGGTAGAACCTATATGCTTGCTATTGGCTAGAGTGTATAATAGCTCCGCCCTGCTAGGTGGGGTATAGGAACCCGTGCCGTCCCAGCAGCCCTCATTCTGTATCTGAGCTGCTGGGGGAAACATCTAGCTTATTAAAGCCTTCAGTTGGACTACAACCTCGTTTTGGTGGTCATTGATCGTGCATCAGTTACGACTGTGGAAAGGAAGGGCCGGGGCCAGGTCATGCCGAACTAGACCACAGGGGCGTCAGGGATATGGGGCTGGCTTCTCCGCACCCCAACGACGAAATCGCATCCGGCGCCGGGGCGGAGAATCCAGTTCCACGCATGGAGTCGGAACCGGCGCCAGTTCCTCGAATCTCCAGTGCCCGTAAAGTGGCGTACTCGGGGAGTACACCGCGCCACGTATCCCCCACTTGCAGCCATTGCCAGAGACCCTCCCCGCTATTCTCCTCCCGACAGCGTGAATCTAACCTGGTCCTGCTGTTCGGGATACTCGCTTGGCGGCCGCCATGGTCGGGGGCAGGCCGTTCGGATTGCATGGGGGGCCTCATACGGGACCGGGGTATTTTCGAGTGGGTGGTCCGGGTCGGGCGCGCGGCTGATCGGGGGTACTATTTCCGTGGTTCAGCTCCGCGGTCTGCTTCCGCCATGGAGCACGGTGCGGCCGCTGGAGGCCACTGCTGTGCACATGCGCGAACTCTGACCCGGAAGTGCGGGGGGCCCTCATGAGCGTCATGATGGCTCCCTGCTCGCCCCCTGCTGGCCGCCTGCAGGGCTGTGAAACTCTGGCCTTTTGATGCCAGTTTTTCTGGCGTGAAAGGTCACAGTTTTCACGACGGCGTGGGGGCAGAGTCCCTGAATCAGAGAATCCAGCCCACGATGTCCCATTTGAGACCCACCCACATCCAATGTCTCCGTACCGCCTGGGGGAATGTATTACCAAGGCCCATGTCTGCCTCTGACTCCACCCATTCCTGATACAACGTCGACTCCTGTTTTTGCTCCTGTTCCAGCAATATAGTGAGCAGTTTTGGGGCCCGTATCTAAGGAAGGATGTGCTGGCCTTGGAAAGGGTCCAGAGGAGGTTCACAAGAGGGATCCCTGGAATGAAGAGCTTGTTGTAAGAGGAACGGCTGAGGACTCTGGGTCTGTACTCGTTGTAGTTTAGAAGGATGAGAGGGGATCTTATTGAAACTTACAGGATACTGCGGGGCCTGGATAGAGTGGACGTGGAGAGGATGTTTCCACTTGTAGGAGAAACTAGAACCAGAGGTCACCATCTCAGACTAAAGGGACGATCCTTTAAAACAGAGATGAGGAGGAATTTCTTCAGCCAGAGGGTGGTGAATCTGTGGAACTCTTTGCCGCAGAAGGCTGTGGAGGCCAAATCACTGAGTGTCTTTGAGACAGAGATAGATAGGTTCTTGATTAATAAGGGGATCAGAAAAATAACAGCCATGATTGAGTGGCGGAGCAGACTTGATGGGCCGAGTGGCCTAATTCTGTTCCTGTGTCTTATGGTCTGAGCTCCTATTTCTGCTTCTACATTCTATCCACAGTCACTATACAATCGAAAGAAGAATGGGATACAATGGATGCATTTCGGAAGTTATTACCACAACGTAGAGCTGCACTGTTAGAGTTAACAAAAAACTAGAAAAATCCACCCCCACTTCCCCCCCTCCCTGCCTCTCTTCAGGCTTTGATTGATAATAGGAGGGATGGAGTGTATGTATTAATGTGGGTGCGTGGTATGTAAGCAAATTGTCTTTTCGAGACAGGAGCGGAGTTAACATGCATTTCTTTGGAGTATGAAAAAGTGTTTCCCTTGGATCACAACACAAACTGTAGCCCATGGTATTGGGGGAGATCTATTAACCAATAAAATAACTCGACCTATGTCAAAAAAACACACAAAAAAAAAAATAAATAAAAAAAAAATTGCTTATTGTCACAAGTAGGCTTCAAATGAAGTTACTATGAAAAGCCCCTAGTCGCCACATTCCGGCGCCTGTTCAGGGAGGCTGGTACGGGAATTGAACCGTGCTGCTGGCCTGCCTTGGTCTGCTTTCAAAGCGATGTAGCCCTGTGCTAAACCAGCCCCAGAATTAACAACTTTTCTGGGTTTGTGCAGTTTTAATAGAAGTTGAATTGATTTATATACACAGTTAGCACAACCATTGAATGACCTCTCAAAGGGAAATCGGAAACCAAAAGAAGAAATCATACTTACAACAGGACAGGAAAAAAGCTTTTGAGGATCTAAAACAGGCTTTGTGCCTGGATTCCATAAGCAGGGGCATTGCCATGGCAAATGCCATTTGCCACATCGCGGACACAAAATGGAGGATCGGGCCAGCGCTCAAAATGGCCGCTCGCACTGGGAGCACGTTTCTTATTCAGCTACGTCACCACACTAATGGTGTCTGCCGCCTCTCCTGCCTCCGCGCTAGAATGCTGGAGGTTCAATGTGCTGAGTTGCTAGCTCACTAGCGGACATATTTGAATCGCACTTTCGAGTTGAGGTCTGCTTCCCGCAGAAGCCGCCCGCGCACCTTATCATTGGAGATTCCGAAAACTATCTGTTGGCGTATCATTGATGACTGGAGTGTGCTGAAGTTGCACGACTGCGCCTTCAATCGCAAGTCAATGAGGAAGGTAACAAATGCCTTTCCCATACGGAATATATAGCGTTCGAAGGTTTCTTTTTTGGGGGGAGAGCAATGCCTATCGAATTGTTTAAGAACTTCATCGAAGCTTTTGCTGTTAGCCTTGTTTTCAAAGACAAAAGTGTTGAAAATATCTATTGTTTGGGGACCTGCTACAGTGAGCAGCAACGCTGCACCATCAGGCTGCAACATAGAGTTTAAACGGTTGCTTAAATACCCTCCAATTCCCGTCTACGTTACTGGTAATCTAAAGGTGGTGAGGTGCCTTGATGCCTTCCATCCTGGGCCTCGGAATTTTACTGCGCGCTGAGCACCAGATGCCAGTAGCTTGCACGGTTAGTCACAAAGATGAATCTTCTTCATTATCCTTCAAAGTTATCTTTAGTGGTTCGGATTTTTTCGTTTAGAATCTTCGAGTTCTTAGTAAATCATTAATCCTGGTACCATGTCATGTTCTGTAGACTGGCTGAAGTGAATGATGAATGACAGAACATCTGGTTTAAATAATTTTTTACAAAACAACTGCGTGATGAGATAACTACAATAAATAAAATAATAAACTAGTAACACTAATTAGCTATTGCAGAGCTACTGCAAGATACGTCAATCCTCCAGCATGACCTACTCCCAACTACCCAGCCACAGAGTCACATGGTGGGTTTATGCTGCCACCTAGTGGTCAGAGGTCATGCAGAACAATTATGTACAAGCTTGCATTATGCATGTCATCGCATTAGATTGTGCAGAACAGAGGGAAGGGCAAGGGAAAGGAGTGAGGAGGCGAAGGCGAGGGAAAGGAGGAGGCGAGAGGAATCATGGCTGATCATCCACCTAAACTTCACTTTCCTGCCCTATCTCATGTCCTTCGATTCCCTCAGTGCCTGGAAATCTGCCAATCCTAGTCTTAAATATATTCAACAGCCAAACCATCCAAGGATTCACAACCGTCTGTCTTGAAGGAATTTCACCTCCTCGGAATCCAAAATGGCTGAACCCTGATCCTGAGACAATGACGTCTGGTTTGAGGTACTTCAGCCAGAGGCACCAGCATCTCAGCAGCTACCCTGACAAAGCGTTTATTTTGAAAACGCTTCAATGAATTATGACCACTCGTTCTTTCAAACCCCAGAGGATCTGGGCCGATCCTCCTCAACGTCTGCTGCAGAATGCAGCGCTCCCATCCCAGGAGTCAGTGCACCTTGTTGAAGGTAGGAATATCCCTCGCTGGCAAAGGAGACCAAAGGTAGACACAATGGCCTTGGTGTGGTCCCAGCAAAGCTCTGTCTGATGCAGCAAGAGTCTCTTACACTTACAGTCCAAACCCCTTACAATAGAGGCTGACACACTAATCACTTTCCTAACTGTTTGGTTGAACCTGGGCGTTCGCTTTCTCTGATTTATTTATCATTCCAATTTCAATTCTCTTCCCCCACCTAGTGGTTGCACTCAGGCAAGACTTTTGTCTGTTTCCATCGCTGGTGATTCCCGTAGCGGGCCGCTAGTGTGTTGAGGAGGGGGGCGGGGAGGGCAGTATCTGCACATCGAGCACTGCTGATCAGGAATCTCTCCCGCTCTTGCCGCCAGCCGTTGGTGTGCTTGGGGAGGATTTTGCAGGTTGATGCTCGACCTGTTTGGCAGGGTTACGAAAGCACCTTCCTCGGCCATGAAGTCCTGGGGTGGGACTCGAACCTCGAGCCTCTGGCTCAGAGGCAGGGACGCTGCCCACTGCGTCACAGGAAGTCCCCAATTAATTTACGCGGACACCCAAATCCCGTTGGACACCAACATCTGGTGATCTGTAACCATTTGAAAAGTATTCCAATTTTCCATCGAATGAGGATGAATTTGCACATCTCCACATTACGCTCCACCCGCAGTCACCTTTCTCACTCAGGTAACCAGTCGCAATCCCTTAAAAGTCTTTCTGGGAACCATTACTTTCCCATCAAACATTTTCACAGACGGTCATTCAAGGCGAGACATAATTGCGATATGGAATTCGAAAGAACCGGGCAGGAGCTGTGTCCCAGATTTATCACTGTAGCCATTCAGAGTAGAAAGACAACAATAGAAATTCAATGTACTGTGAATCGGACATTCCATTTCAAAAACAAATCTATCTGGCAGAGCATGCTTTTCAAACCTGCTTTAATGAAGTTACAATCCTGCATCTGGTGTGGGACTGGAGTCACATACAAATCCAACCTTCTCCAAAGGGTTGGACCCAGAAGGAATTATTTGTTTTTTGCAATGCTTCATGAACACTTTCACTGGCATCGGCTTTTTATTTACAGATTTTATTTATTATTAATACTCAGTTCAAATTCTCAAGCATTCCCTGTCTTGTGTCCAGGGCGGGCGCGATTCAGCGTGGACCTGTCGCAATGGCACCTGGGGGGAGGGGGAGTCTCCCCGGCCATTCGAGGCACCAGGGTGATCGGGGTCAGGGCTCTCCCTCTGGCACCTGGGCACTGACTGCCAGGGATCGAGCCCGGGGGCCCTTATCAGGTGGTGGGGGTAAGGGGGTCTTCCTGGGGGGCCTGCGCAAGATAGGAGGTATAAGAGGGGTGAAAATAAGGGGGGGGGGGTTGCTGAAAAGGGGGGAGGTGGAGATTGGGGCAGCCGTCCGAAATGGTGCCCCTATCTGAGAGGAGCTCTAAGTGTGGCCTTGGCGGGGAGGAACCCCCCAAGGCCAAAGTGAAGGGCATAGAAATCTTTTGGTTGAATCGCGGCCAACATCTTTGTCAAACCTGCTCCCACCTATCCTTGACCTTCGATTGCTCCGATAGCAACCCCCTGCCCTGGTTTCGCTGACGGCGGAGGGTGTGAAGAACGGGAAATCCCGTCGACAGTGGTGGGACCAGACGTCCTGCAGCTGACCAATGGCGGGTCACCACAAAACACGCCCCGGTGGGTGTGGAAAGCCCCGCCCGTTAACTCTGTTCCTCTCTCCATGGTTACTGCCAGACCTGCTGAGTTTATCCAGCATTTTCTGTCTCCATGTCAAACCTCCAGCATCTGCAGTATTTTGCGTTATCTCAAACAGGCCGAATGGGGTCTGAACCCCCTTTTTTAATCATAGAGTCCCTCAGCTCAGAAGGCGGCCATTCAGCCCATTGAGTCTGCACCAACACTCCAAAGGAGCACCCTATCCAGGTCCCCTCCCCAACCATTCTGGTCATCCCCTAATCTAACCTGCACATCTTTGGACACTGAAGGGCAATTTATCATGGCCAATCCACCTAACCGGCACATCTTTGGACTATGGGAGGAAACCGGAGCACCCGGAGGAAACCCACACACACGCGGGAAGGATGTGTAGGCTCCTTGTTAAACTCCAAATTCACGATGACATCAACGCTTTTGTTTATTTTGTAACAATTGTAACTGCACTCCAAAATAACTGGAGGAAGGGGAACCATTCAGCACTGTTTCTGGGAGGTGAGATCAGGTGCTAGGTAAATGCCAACCTTCCTTTCAAATGTTCCTTCCCCATAATTCACAATGTTAAAAGGCTCACTTACTCAAAATGTAATTCAGCTTAAAAGGAGTATGGGGACACTGTTTTAAAAAAATATATTTTTCTTAATTTTCATGTACAAAGCACAACATTCCAACCAACATTATACGTTTCGGATTTGTGGTAGTCACCACTGTTGTATTATATTGTAGATCCCTGCCTGCTGGCTCCTCCCAGTAGGCGGAGTATAAATGTGTGTGCTCTCCGAACAGCAGCCATTTCGTAAGCTGCTGTAGGAGGCCACACATCTCTGTGTAATAAAGCCTCGATTACTCTCTACTCTCGTCTCAATTGATCGTGCATCAATTTATTACACAGAGAGTTTTCAGAGATGGACCTCCGCATCAAGCCGGATCGCCTGCAGCTGCATCCTCAAGCAGACAACGCCAAAAAGGACTTCGCACATTGGCTAGCTCGCTTTGAAGCCTACATCGGGCCTGCGCCAGACCCAATCTCAGAAGCACAGAAGCTCCAGATTCTGTACACGCGGCTGAGCTCCGATGTTTTTCCCCTTGTCCAGGACGCGCCTACCTACGCAGAGGCCATGGTGATACTGAAGGATAATTATGCCCAGCAGACCAACAAGATCTACGCCAGGCACCTCCTGTCCACGCGGCACCAACTTCCCGGTGAGTCTGTGGAAGATTTCTGGCGCGCCCTGCTCGCCCTGGTGAGAGACTGTGACTGCCAGCCACTGAACATTCGAACCTGCTAATGAGAGACGCGTTTGTTACGGGCATAGGGTCTGACTACATCCGTCAGCGCCTCTTAGAAGGGGCTACGCTTGACCTCGCGGCGACCAAGAAACTAGCGCTCTCGCTCACAGTCGCCTCAAGCAACGTACAGGCGTATGCCCCCGACCGCACGGCCCACCCCTCCTGGGCATCGTGGACCCTGCCAGCGGCCACCCCATTGTGGACCCCATCAGCAACTGCCCCCAGCCAACCCCACGCCTGCGCCGCGCGGCAGCCAACCAACCCTGGGGGACCCAAGTGCTACTTCTGCGGACAGACAAAACACCCCCGGCAGCGCTGCCCGGCGCGGAGCGCGCTCTGCAAGGCCTGTGGCAAGAAGGGACATTTTGCTGCAGTGCGCCAGGCCCGCTCAATCGCCGCTATTGTCCCGGCACCCGCCACATGCGGCCAGTGGGCGCCGCCATCTTCCTCTCCTCAGACCACGTGCGGCCCGTGGGCACCGCCACCTTCCTCTCCTCAGACCACGTGTGGCCCGAGGGCACCGCCGCCTTGCCTGCCCCAGGACACGTGTGGCCTGTGGGCGCCACCATCTTACCCACCTCAGGACCCCTGCCCGTCGGGCACCTCATCGGGCCGCTCATCGCCTGCAACCGCCGGCCAGCCTCGGTCACGATCGACCAGTCCCGACCGCACAACCTCACGATCACTTCTACAAAGGTGAAGGTCGACGGGCATGAGATATCCTGCCTTCTGGACTCCGGGAGCACTGAGAGCTTCATCCACCCCGATACGGTAAGGTGCTGCTCCCTCGCGGTACACCCCGCTAATCAAAGAATCTCAATGGCCTCCAGATCCCACTCCGTGGCGATGTAGGGGTATTGCATCGCCACCCTCACCGTCCAGGGCATAGAGTTCAGCGGCTGTGGTAGTCGGTATTAGGGGTATTATGGTACCTAGGTTGAGGTTGTAAGATCATTGGTGTGGGAGGTACCTGAGACAGGAAGATCATTGGTGAAGCCTGCCTGCTGGTTCCGCCCAGTAAGGCGGAGTATAAGAGTCTGTTTCTCCCTAGCAGCCGCATTCTGTACCTGCGCTGCTGGGGAAACATCTAGCCCAGTAAAGCCTTCAATTGTCATCCAATCTCGCTTCTGGAGTCATTGATCGAGCATCAATTTATTGGACTACATTTTAAAGGATGGCGCTCCGAATCAAGCCGGAATGTCTGCAACTCAGCCCCCATGCAGCAAACTCAGCGGCAACCTTCAAACACTGGCTGGCATGCTTCAAAGGGTACCTCAGGACGGCCACGACTGCACCCATGGAGGACCAGAAACTGCAAGTTCTCCACTCGAGGGTGAGCCCAGAGATCTACACCCTCATCAAGGATGCGGACGATTTTGAGGCCGCGATGGCCCTGTTGAAAGGACACTACATTCGCCCAGTAAACCAGGTTTACGCCCGACATCTGCTAGCGACAAGGCGACAAATCCCAGGGGAAATTGCTGGATGAATTCTACCGTGCGCTCCTGGTACTGTGTAGGAACTGTGACTGCCCGCAAGTTTCAGCCAGCGACCACACAGAACTTTTAATCCGGGATGCATTTGTTGCAGGTATGCTGTCCTCCCAAATCCGTCAGCGACTGCTGGAGAAAGAGACACTAGGCCTCAAGGAGGCACGGGCCCTTGCTAGCTCCCTGGATGCGGCCTCCCGAAACGTCCGCTCGTACGTCCCCGACCGCGCGGCAGCCCCTTGGGCAGCGTAGAACCCACCCGCGGCCAACCCTGATGCATCCCCCATCCCCCCACAAGCCTGTGCCGCACGGTTACTAGGCAACCCCGGGGGGCCACGCTGTTATTTTTGCGGGCAAGCCAAGCACCCCTGGCAGCGCTGCCGGCCCGCTCCTCCATCTGCAAAGGTTGTGGCAAAAAGGGCCATTTCGTGGCAGTATGCCAGGCCCGGGTGGTCGCCGCCGTCTCCGGGGGCGAACCGGGGCCGCCATCACAACTCTCTCCATGGGCCACGTGCGGGCCACGAGCGCCGCCATCTTCATTTTCCCCTTCCATGTATGGGCCCCGGGCGCCGCCATCTTGTTCCCCAGGGCTATGTGTGATGCGTGGGCGCCGCCATCTTGTTCCCCAGGGCTATGTGCGATGCGTGGGCGCCGCCATCTTGCTCACCCCCAACCATGTGCGACCCGTGGGCGCCGCCATCTTGGCTGGAGTCTCAGGACCCCGATTCGGATGACCACACACTGCCTGAGGAAAATCTTCACCTTTTACCACGACTCGCCTCGGTGACCCCGGACCAGTCTCGGCCCCGAACGCTCTCGACCGTGATGACGACCGTGCTCATCAACGGGCGCAAAACATCCTGCCTGATCGACTCTGGGAGCACAGAGAGCTTCATACACCTCAACACGGTTAGACGCTGTTCTCTTCCCATACACCCAGTTAACCACAAAATCTCCCTGGTCTCCGGGTCTCACTCGGTAGAGATCAAAGGGTTCTGCGTAGCGAACCTCATGGTCCAGGGAAGAGAATTTAAAAATGTCAGACTCTACGTCCTCCCTTACCTCTGCGCTGTCACGCTCCTGGGATTGGACTTCCAACGCAACCTCCAGAGCTTAAGTTTTAAATTTGGCGGCCCTGTACCCCCCCTCACTGTCTGCAGCCTCAAGGTCGACCCGCCTTCCCTTTTGCGAACCTCACCCCGGATTGCAAACCCATCGCCACCAGGAGCAGACGGTACAGTCCCCAGGACCGGACCTTCATTAGGTCGGAAGTCCAGCGGCTACTGAAGGAAGGTGTTATCGAGGCTAGCAACAGCCCCTGGAGAGCTCAAGTAGTAAGGTTGTAAAGACCGGGGAGAAGCACAGGATGGTCATCGATTATAGTCAGACCATCAACAGGTATACACTGCTCGACGCATACCCACTCCGCCGCATGTCTGATTTGGTAAATCAGATTGCACAATACAAGGTATTTTCCACGGTGGACCTCAAATCCGCCTACCACCAGCTCCCCATCCGCCTGGGCGACCGCAAATACACTGCATTCGAAGCAGATGGGCGACTCTACCACTTCCTAAGGGTTCCCTTCGGTGTCACAAATGGAGTCTCGTGTCTTCCAACAGGCTGCGGGCCACTTTCCCGTACCTGGACAACGTCACCATCTGCGGCCACGACCAGCAGGACCACGACGCTAACCTTTCCAAATTTCTCCACACCGCCACACTCCTCAACCTAATTCACAACAAGGAGAAGGGTGTGTTCAGCACGAACCGATTAGCCATCCTCGGCTATGTGGTTCAGAACGGAGTTCTAGGGCCCGACCCCGATCGCATGCGCCCCCTCATGGAACTCCCCTCCCCCACTGCCCCAAGGCCCTCAAACAATGCCTCGGGTTCTTTTTGTAATATGCCCAGTGGGACCCAAACTATGCGGACAAGACCCGCCCACTCATTCAATCTACCGCTTTCCCACTGACGGCCGAGGCTCACCAGGCCTTCAACCGTATCAAGGCCGACATCGCCAAGGCCGCGATGCACGCGGTCGACGAGACGCTCCCATTCCAAGTCGAGAGCGATGCATCAGACGTCGCTCTGGCCACCATCCTGAACCAGGCAGGCAGGCCCATGGCATTCTTTTCCCGCAGCCTCCATGCCTCCGAAATTCGGCACTCCTCCGTCGAGGAGGCCCAGGCGATCGTTGAAGCTGTGCGACATTGGAGGCATTACCTGGCCGGCAGGAGATTCACTCTCCTCACTGATCAACGGTCGGTTGCCTTCATGTTTAACAACAGCGGGGTAAGATCAAAAACGATAAAATCTTGCGGTGGAGGATCGAGCTCTCCACCTTTAATTACGAGATTTTGTATCGCCCCGGTAAGCTCAACGAGCCCCCAGACGCCCTCTCCTGATGTACATGTGCCAGCGCACAAGTGGACTGACTCCAGACCCTGCACGATGATCTCTGTCACCCGGGAGTCACCCGCTTTTACACTTCATTAAGGCCCGCAATCTGCCCTATTCTATCAGGAAGTCAGGGCGGTCACCAGAGACTGCCAGGTCTGCGCAGAGTGTAAACCGCACTTCTACCGGCCAGACCGTGCGCGCCTGGTGAAGTCCTCCCGCCCCTTTGAACGCCTCAGCGTGGACTTCATAGGGCCCCTCCCTCCACCGACCGCAACACGCACTTTCTTAATGTGGTCGACGAGTATTCCCGATTCCCCTTTGACGTCCCATGCCCCGAAATGACGTCTGCCACCGTCATCAAGGCCCTCAACACCATCTTTGCTCTGTTCGGTTTCCCCGCCTACGTCCACAGCGACCGGGGATCCTCATTTAGGGGCTGGTTTAGCACAGGGCTAAATCGCTGGCTTTGAAAGCAGACCAAGGCAGGCCAGCAGCACGGTTCAATTCCTGTACCAGCCTCCCCGAACAGGCGGCGGAATGTGGCGACTAGGGGCTTTTCACAGTAACTTCATTTGAAGCCTACTTGTGACAATAAGCGATTTTCTTTTTTTTTTCATTTCATTTATGAGCGATGAGCTGCGCCATTACCTGCTCAACAGGGGCATTGCCTCGAGCAGGATGACCAGCTCCATCCTGCCCAGGGGAAACGGGCAGGTGGAGCGGGAGAATGGGACGGTCTGGAGGGCCGTCCAGCTGGCCCTACGGTCCAGACATCTCCCGGCCTCCCGCTGGCAGGAGGTCCTCCCCGACGCACTGCACTCCATTCGGTCGCTCCTGTGCACGGCCACTAATGAAACCCCCCATGAACGTCTCCTTGCCTTCCCCAGGAAGTCCACCTCCAGAGTTTCGCTCCCAGCGTGGCTGGCAGCTCCAGGACCCGTTCTCCTCCGCAAGCACGTGCGGCTCCACAAGGCGGACCCGTTGGTTGAGAGAGTACAGATACTCCACGCGAACCCGCAGTATGCCTACGTGGACGGCCGCCAAGACACCGTCTCCCTCAGGGATCTGGCACCAGCTGGGTTCCCCCCCCCCTCTGCCCCAACGCCAACCCTTCCCTTCCCCGGCGCACCCCACCGCAGCCCCCACTCCAGGACAATCTGTCCTCCCCTTGCTCCCTCGGGGATGAAGAGGATTGCGACACGCTCCCGGAGTCACCGAAGACCAAGCCGACGCCTGAGTCCCCACCAGCACTGCGGCGCTCTCAACGACAGATCAAGGTGCCAGATTGTCTAAATTTGTAACCTTCTCTGTAATTTTAAAACCAATCTGTATGTATATAGTTTTCCACCACCCCCGTTGGACTCATTTTTAACAGGGGGTGAATGTGGTCATCACCACTGTTGTATTATATTGTATATACTGCACTGCATAGGATGGTATTATGGTAAGGCCGCTGTGCTACAGGTACGGGTGTAGATCCCTGCCTGCTGGCTCCTCCCAGTAGGCAGAGTATAAATGTGTGTGCTCTCCGAACAGCAGCCATTTCGTAAGCTGCTGTAGGAGGCCACACATCTCAGTGTAATAAAGCCTCGATTACATTCTACCCTCATCTCGTCGTAATTGATAGTGCATCATGATTATAAAAAGATGCTCCACAACAGCACCCTACATGGTCCGCTTTACAAGCATAATGTAAAACAAACACCCTCTGACAGTGCAGCACTCCCTCACTACTGACCCTCTGACAGTGCAGCACTCCCTCAGTACTGACCCTCTGACAGTGCAGCACTCCCTCACTACTGACCCTCTGACAGTGCGGCACTCCCTCAGTACTGACACTCTGACAGTGCAGCACTCCCTCAGTCCTGACCCTCTGACAGTGCAGCACTCCCTCAGTCCTGACCCTCTGACAGTGTAGCACTCCTTCACTACTGACCCTCTGACAGTGCAGCACTCCCTCACTACTGACCCTCTGACAGTGCAGCACTCCCTCAGTACTGACCTTCTGACAGCACGACACTCCCTCAGTACTGACCCTCTGACAGTGCAGCACTCCCTCACTACTGACTCTATGACAGTGCAGAGGACCAGTGCTGACCCAGTGCTGCACTGTCAGAGTGTCAGTACTGAGGGAGTGCTGCACTGTCAGAGGGTCAGTACTGAGGGAGTGCTGCACTGTCAGAGGGTCAGTACTGAGGGAGTGCTGCACTGTCAGAAGGTCAGTACTGAGGGAGTGCTGCACTGTCAGAGGGTCAGTACTGAGAGAGTGCTGCACTGTCACAGGGTCTATACTGAGGGAGTGCTGCACTGTCAGAGGGTCAGGACTGAGGGAGTGCTGCACTGTCAGAGGGTCAGTACTGAGGGAGTGCTGCATTGTCAGAGGGTCAGTACTGAGGAAGTGCTGCACTGTCAGAGGGTCAGGACTGAGAGAGTGCTGCACTGTCACAGGGTCTATACTGTGGGAGTGCTGCACTGTCAGAGGGTCAGGACTGAGGGAGTGCTGCACTGTCAGAGGGTCAGTACTGAGGGAGTGCTGAACTGTCAGAGGGTCAGTACTGAGGGAGTGCTGCACTGTCAGAGGGTCAGTACTGAGGGAGTGCCGCACTGTCAGAGGGTCAGTACTGAGGGAGTGCCGCACTGTCAGAGGGTCAGTACTGAGGGAGTGCCGCACTGTCAGAGGGTCAGTACTGAGGGAGTGCCGCACTGTCAGAGGGTCAGTACTGAGGGAGTGCTGCACTGTCAGAGGGTCAGTACTGAGGGAGTGCCGCACTGTCAGAGGGTCAGTACTGAGGGAGTGCCGCACTGTCAGAGGGTCAGTACTGAGGGAGTGCCGCACTGTCAGAGGGTCAGTACTGAGGGAGTGCCGCACTGTCAGAGGGTCAGTACTGAGGGAGAGCTGCACTGTCAGAGGGTCAGTACTGAGGGAGTGCCGCACTGTCAGAGGGGTCAGTACTGAGGGAGCGCCGCACTGTCAGAGGGGTCAGTACTGAGGGAGCGCCGCACTGTCAGAGGGGTCAGTACTGTGGGAGCGCCGCACTGTCAGAGGGTCAGTACTGTGGGAGCGCCGCACTGTCAGAGGGTCAGTACTGAGGGAGTGCCGCACTGTCAGAGGGTCAATACGGAGAGAGAGGGACTTCCGGGTGCGGCTATGCAGAGCTAGGTCGCATATTCGGCAGCTCCCGCTTGGAACGGACTTTTGGGCTCTTTTACAGGGCCCCCACGGCATTTGTTTGACATTTCCCGGTGTGGGAAGAAGGCTGCAGCATTCCCCTGACGGTGTCCCCCAGGAGTGTTGTGTCTTTTGGCTGCCAGGCCCGGCAGAAACAGTGAAAGATTTGGCTGTAACTGCAGGATAAAGAGAGCCTCTTCCAGCATGCAGGCGGGGGAAGGGCAAGCTTAAAGCTGCAATCTGACGACTCTATCAAAGGTGAATTCTAGCAGCAGAGGGAACAACTGTGAAAAGATCTACCAGGGCCATTGAAGAAGCAGGGTCGAGGCTTCTGGTGGCGGCCATGGAGGAGTAGGTCGCGCATTCGGCAGCTCCCGCCTGGAACCGACCCGCAGACCTTTTTCAGGAGTTTCCATAGACTTTTTGGGGCAGACTGGTGAAGCAAACACTGCCAACTTCTATGAAACGGACCAGAAGTGTAACGGCCAAAGGAGCGGCACTGGAGCAACGGGAGAAGCGAGGGAAAGAAAACAAAATGGCGGTGGCCAGGGACAAAGGGGAGCTGCAGGAGTTCATCAAGCGCTGCTTCGAGGAGCAGCGCGAGGAAATGCGCAAAGACATAGAACATAGAACGTAGAAAATACAGCACAGAACAGGCCCTTCGGCCCACGATGTTGTGCCGAACCTTTGTCCTAGATTAATCATAGATTATCATTGAATTTACAGTGCAGAAGGAGGCCATTCGGCCCTTTGAGTCTGCACCGGCTCTTGGAAAGAGCACCCTACCCAAACTCAACACCTCCACCCAACACCAAGGGCAATTTGGACATTAAGGGCAATTTATCATTGGCCAATTCACCTAACCCGCACATCTTTGGACTGTGGGAGGAAACCGGAGCACCCGGAGGAAACCCACGCAGACACGGGGAGGACGTGCAGACTCCGCACAGACAGTGACCCAAGCCGGAATCGAACCTGGGACCCTGGAGCTGTGAAGCAATTGTGCTATCCACAATGCTACCGTGCTGCCCTTAAGAACAAATAAATCTACACTATATCATTTTACCGTAATCCATGTACTGATCCAATAGCTGCTTGAAGGTCCCCAATGTTTCCGACTCAACTACTTCCACAGGCAGTGCATTCCATGCCCCCACTACTCTCTGGGTAAAGAACCTACCTCTGATATCCCTCCTATATCTTCCACCTTTCACCTTAAATTTATGCCCCCTTGTAATGGTTTGTTCCACCCGGGGAAAAAGTCTCTGACTGTCTACTCTATCTATTCCCCTGATCATCTTATAAACCTCTATCAAGTCGCCCCTCATCCTTCTCCGTTCTAATGAGAAAAGGCCTAGCACCCTCAACCTTTCCTCGTAAGACCTACTCTCCATTCCAGGCAACATCCTGGTAAATCTTCTTTGCACCTTTTCCAAAGCTTCCACATCCTTCCTAAAATGAGGCGACCAGAACTGTACACAGTACTCTAAATTTACCAAAGTTTTGTACAGCTGCATCAGCACCTCATGGCTCTTAAATTCAATCCCTCTGTTAATGAACGCGAGCACACCATAGGCCTTCTTCACAGCTCTATCCACTTGAGTGGCAACTTTCAAAGATGTATGAACATAGACCCCAAGATCTCTCTGCTCCTCCACATTGCCAAGAACTCTACCGTTAACCCTGTATTCCGCATTCATATTTGTCCTTCCAAAATGGACAACCTCACACTTTTCAGGGTTAAACCCCATCTGCCACTTCTCAGCCCAGCTCTGCATCCTATCCATGTCTCTTTACAGCCGACAACAGCCCTCCTTACTATCCACAACTCCACCAATCTTCGTATCGTCTGCAAATTTACTGACCCACCCTTCAACTCCCTCATCCAAGTCATTAATGAAAATCACAAACATAAAAGGGGATGGCTAATCGACAAGGGGGGGGGGGTAGGAAGCCCCCCAACCCGGCTGATCACGTGGAACGTGAGAGGGCTGAACAGGCCGATAAAGGGGGCACGGGTTCTCGCACACCTTAAGAAACTTAAGGCAGATGTGGTTATGTTACAGGAAACGCACCTGAAACTGATAGACCAGGTTAGGCTACGCAAAGGATGGGTGGGGCAGGTGTTCCATTCGGGGCTAGATGCGAAAAACAGGGGGGTGGCTATATTAGTGGGGAAGCGGGTAATGTTCGAGGCAAAGACTATAGTGGCGGATAACGGGGGCAGATACGTGATGGTGAGTGGCAAACTACAGGGGGAGACGGTGGTTTTGGTAAACGTATATGCCCCGAACTGGGATGATGCCAATTTTATGAGGCGGATGCTAGGACGCATTCCGGATCTAGAGATGGGAAAGCTGATAATGGGGGGAGATTTTAATACGGTGTTGGAACCAGGGCTGGATAGGTCGAAGTCCAGGACTGGAAGGAGGCCGGCAGCAGCCAAGGTACTTAAAGATTTTATGGAGCAGATGGGAGGTGTAGACCCGTGGAGATTTAGCAGACCTAGGAGTAAGGAGTTCTCGTTTTTCTCCTATGTCCATGAAGTCTACTCGCGAATAGACTTTTTTGTGCTGGGAAGGGCGTTGATCCCGAAGGTGAGGGGAACGGAGTATACGGCTATAGCCATTTCGGATCACGCTCCACACTGGGTGGACTTGGAGATAGGGGAGGAAACAGGAGGGCGCCCACCCTGGAGAATGGACATGGGACTAATGGCAGATGAGGGGGGGGGTCTAAGGGTGAGGGGGTGCATTGAAAAGTACTTGGAACTCAATGATAATGGGGAGGTCCAGGTGGGAGTGGTCTGGGAGGCGCTGAAGGCGGTGGTTAGAGGGGAGCTGATATCAATAAGGGCACATAAAGGGAAGCAGGAGAGTAAGGAACGGGAGCGGTTGCTGCAAGAACTTTTGAGGGTGGACAGACAATATGCGGAAGCACCGGAGGAGAGACTGTACAGGGAAAGGCAAAGGCTACATGTAGAATTTGACTTGCTGACTACGGACACTGCAGAGGCACAATGGAGGAAGGTACAGGGTGTACAGTACGAATATGGGGAGAAGGCGAGCAGGTTGCTGGCACACCAATTGAGGAAAAGGGGAGCAGCGAGGGAAATAGGGGGAGTGAGGGATGAGGAAGGAGAGATGGAGCGGGGAGCGGAGAGAGTGAATGGAGTGTTCAAGACATTTTATTAAAAATTATATGAAGCTCAACCCCCGGATGGGAGGGAGAGAATGATGGGCTTTTTGGATCGGCTGGAATTTCCCAAGGTGGAAGAGCAGGAAAGGGTGGGACTGGGAGCACAGATCGAGGTAGAAGAAGTGGTGAAAGGAATTAGGAGCATGCAGGCGGGAAAGGCCCCGGGACCGGATGGATTCCCAGTCGAATTCTATAGAAAATATGTGAACTTGCTCGCCCCGGCATTGACGAGGACCTTTAATAAGGCAAAGGAAAGGGGACAACTGCCCCCGACTATGTCTGAAGCAACGATATCGCTTCTCTTAAAGAAGGAAAAGGACCCGCTACAATGCGGGTCCTATAGACCTATTTACCTCCTAAATGTAGATGCCAAGATCCTGGCCAAGGTAATGGCAATGAGAATAGAGGAATGTGTCCCGGGGGTGGTCCACGAGGACCAAACTGGGTTTGTGAAGGGGAGACAGCTGAACACGAATATACGGAGGCTGTTAGGGGTAATGATGATGCCCCCACCAGAGGGGGAAACGGAGATAGTAGTGGCGATGGATGCCGAGAAAGCATTTGATAGAGTGGAGTGGGATTATTTGTGGGAGGTGTTGAGGAGATTTGGTTTTGGAGAGGGGTATGTTGGATGGGTGCAGCTGTTGTATAGGGCCCCGATGGCGAGCGTGGTCACGAATGGACGGGGATCTGCATATTTTCGGCTCCATAGAGGGACAAGGCAGGGATGCCCTCTGTCCCCATTATTGTTTGCACTGGCGATTGAGCCCCTGGCGATAGCGTTGAGGGGTTCCAAGAAGTGGAGGGGAGTACTTAGAGGAGGAGAAGAACACCGGGTATCTTTGTATGCGGACGATTTGTTACTATATGTGGCAGACCCGGCGGAGGGGATGCCAGAAATAATGCGGATACTTGGGGAGTTTGGGGATTTTTCAGGGTATAAATTGAACATGGGGAAAAGTGAGTTGTTTGTGGTGCATCCAGGGGAGCAGAGTAGAGAAATAGAGGACCTACCGTTGAAGAAGGTAACAAGGGACTTTCGTTACCTGGGGATCCAGATAGCCCAGAATTGGGGCACATTGCATAGGTTAAATTTAACGCGGTTGGTGGAACAAATGGAGGAGGATTTCAAGAGATGGGATATGGTATCCCTGTCACTGGCAGGGAGGGTGCAGGCGGTTAAGATGGCGGTCCTCCCGAGATTCCTCTTTGTGTTTCAGTGCCTCCCGGTGGTGATCACGAAGGCTTTTTTTCAAAAGGATTGAAAAGAGCATCATGGGTTTTGTGTGGGCCGGGAAGACCCCGAGAGTGAGGAAGGGATTCTTACAGCGTAGCAGGGATAGGGGGGGGCTGGCACTACCGAGCCTAAGTGAGTATTATTGGGCCGCTAATATTTCAATGGTGAGTAAGTGGATGGGAGAGGAGGAGGGAGCGGCATGGAAGAGATTAGAGAGGGCGTCCTGTAGGGGGACTAGCCTACAGGCTATGGTGACAGCCCCATTGCCGTTCTCACCGAGGAACTACACCACAAGCCCGGTGGTGGTGGCTACACTGAAGATTTGGGGACAGTGGAGACGGCATAGGGGAAAGACTGGAGCCTTGGGGGGGTCCCCGATAAGAAACAACCATAGGTTTGCCCCGGGGGGAATGGATGGGGGATATGGAATGTGGCAAAGAGCAGGAATAACGCAACTGAAAGATCGGTTTGTGGATGGGAAGTTCGCGAGTCTGGGAGCGCTGACCGAGAAATATGGGTTGCCCCAAGGGAATGCATTCAGGTATATGCAACTGAGGGCTTTTGCGAGGCAACAGGTGAGGGAATTCCCGCAGCTCCCGACACAAGAGGTGCAGGACAGAGTGATCTCAAAGACATGGGTGGGGGATGGTAAGGTGTCAGATATATATAGGGAAATGAGGGACGAAGGGGAGACTATGATAGATGAACTAAAAGGGAAATGGGAAGAAGAGCTGGGGGAGGAGATCGAGGAGGGGCTGTGGGCAGATGCCCCAAGCAGGGTAAACTCGGCGTCCTCATGTGCAAGGCTCAGCCTGATTCAGTTTAAGGTATTACACAGGGCGCATATGACTGGAGCACGGCTCAGTAAATTTTTGGGGGTGGAGGATAGGTGTGCGAGGTGCTCGAGAAGCCCAGCGAATCATACCCATATGTTTTGGTCATGCCCGGCACTACAGGGGTTTTGGATGGGGGTGACAAAGGTGCTTTCAAAAGTAGTGGGGGTCCGGGTCGAACCAAGCTGGGGGTTGGCTATATTTGGGGTTGCACAAGAGCCGGGAGTGCAGGAGGCGAGAGAGGCCGATGTTTTGGCCTTTGCGTCCCTAGTAGCCCGGCGCAGGATATTGCTAATGTGGAAAGAAGCCAAGCCCCCGGGGGTGGAGACCTGGATAAATGACATGGCGGGGTTTATAAAGCTAGAGCGGATTCGTCCTAAGTTCGTCCTAAGGGGGTAGGCTCAAGGGTTCACCAGGCGGTGGCAACCGTTCGTCGAATACCTCGCAGAAAGATAGATGGAATGGAAAAAAGAAGGCAGCAGCAGCAGCCCAGGATCGGGGGGGGGGGGGGGGGGGGGGGGGAGGAACCAGAAGGACTCTCAGGGTTGTTAATATATACTGTATAGTTATGTATAGGTCGTTGCTACAGGTAATTATATATTGGACTGTTAAATTATATTTTTGGAGAGTGTTACTTGTGATAAGGCAGTTGCCAATTAGGGCTAGTTTTCATTTTTGTTATTTATTATTTATTAATTTTCTGTTTATAAAATAGGTCATTGTTATTTGTGTTGTTATAATATTGTGTAAAGGATGCACAATGTACTGTGTTGGTTGACCAAAAATTTTCAATAAAATATTTAAAAAAAAAAGAAAATCACAAACATGTTGGGTCCACGAAGCTAAGATCCAGGAGGTACAGAAAAGAGTCAGTCAGAACGTGGACGAGCTTGTGGGCCTGGCGGTGAGAGTGGAGCAGAACGAGGCGCTACACAAGAGGTGGGCGGGAAGACTCGAAGACCTGGAGAACAGGTCGAGGAGAACGAATCTGCGAATCCTGGGTCTCCCTGAGGGAGTGGAGGGGGCTGATGCCGCGGCATACGCGGGCACGATGCTCAAGGCGATGATGGGCACGAAGGCCCCTTCGAGGCCGCTGGAGTTGGACGGGGCACATCGGGTGCTGGCGAAGAAGCCCCAGGCAAATGAGCCGCCAAGGGCGATGGTGGTGAGGTTCCACTGGTTCACGGACAGAGAGTGGGTCCTGAGATGGGCCAAGAAGTAGCGGAGCAGTAAGTGGGACAATGCAGAGATCCGAATATACCCGGACTGGAGCACGGAGGTTGCAAAGCGGAGAGCGGGTTTCAACCGGGCCAAAGCGGCGTTGTACCGGAAAGAAGTGAAATTCGGAATGCTGCAGCCAGCGAGACTGTGGGTCACATACAAGGGCCAACACTATTACTTCGAAACGCCTGAATAGGCGTGGACCTTTGTACAAGCCGAAAAGTTGGACTCTAACTGAGGGTTTGTGAGGGTGGGGGGGATGTTTGAGGGTTGATGTGTGATGGTTGTTGTATATAGGGGGTCAATCACGCGCAGGAAATGTTACATGGGCTAGGGGAGAGAGCCAAGGCCGCGACAGGAGCTGCGCCAGAGGGGGCGGAGTGGGCTTTAGAAAGCGCGGGGTTTTTTCCCGCGCGCGGGGAGAAAGGCGGGAAGGGGAACGAAGGAATGCATATGGATTGGGAGACTCCCACGCGGGGAGGTCAATGGGACGGCGGGGGAAGCCGGGGTCAGCAGGCGTCAGCTGACTTACGGGAGTGACATGGGGGGAGCAAAAAAGCTAGACAGGGGTCTAGCGGGGGGGAGGGGAGGGGGGGAAGGGGGGGGGGGGAAAGGGTTGCTGCTGCACTGGCCGAAAGGGAATGGGACACAGAAGAGGTGGTCGGGACGGGGGTCCCCCCTCTGGGGGACTGGAGGGTGAGGGAGGCGTGGACACGGGACTGGCCCAGAAGAGGAGATGGCTAGTCGGCGGGGCGTGGGGTGGGGGGGTGAGAGCCCCTCCAATCCGGTTGATAACGTGGAATGTGAGGGGCCTGATTGGGCCGGTGAAGAGGGCTCGAGTGTTCGCGCACTTAAAGGGACTGAAGGCAGACGTGGCCATGCTCCAAGAGACACATCTGAAGGTGGCGGACCAGGTCAGGTTAAGAAAGGGATGGGTAGGACAGGTATTCCACTCGGGACTGGACGCGAAGAATAGAGGGATGGCAATATTGATGGGAAAGCGGGTGTCATTTGAGGCCAAGACTATTGTAGCGGACAATGGAGGGCGATATGTAATGGTGAGCGGTGGGCTGCAAGGGACGTGGGTGGTGTTGGTAAACGTATACGCCCCGAACTGGGATGATGCAGGATTCATGAAGCGCATGTTGGGGCGCATTCCGGACCTGGAGATAGGAGGCCTGATAATGGGAGGGGACTTCAATACAGTGTTGGACCCAGCACTGGACCGCTCCAAATCAAGGACTGGAAAGAGGCCGGGGGCGGCCAAGGTACTCAGGGGGTTTATGGATCAGATGGGGGGAGTGGACCCATGGCGGTTTGCAAGGCCGCAGGCCAGGGAATTTTCTTTCTTCTCCCATGTACATAAAGCCTACTCCCGGATAGATTTCTTTGTTCTGGGTAGGGCGCTCATCCCGAGGGTGGAGGGGACGGAGTATTCGGCTATAGCCGTTTAGGACCATGCCCCGCACTGGGTGGAACTGGAGCTGGGAGAGGAGAGGGACCAACGCCCGTTGTGGCGGCTGGATGTGGGACTGCTGGCGGACGAGGTGGTGTGTGGGAAGGTGAGGGGGTGTATCGAAAGGTACTTGGAGGCCAACGACAACGGGGAGGTGCGGATGGGGGTGGTATGGGAGGCGTTGAAGGCGGTGATCAGGGGAGAGCTAATTTCCATTAGGGCTCATAGGGAGAAGACAGAGGGTATGGAAAGGGAGAGGTTAGTGGGGGAGATTTTGAGAGTGGACAGGAGATACGCAGAGGCCCCGGAGGAAAGATTACTTGGGGAAAGACGACGGCTCCAGACAGAGTTTGACCTGTTGACCACAGGGAAGGCGGAGGCACAGTGGAGGAAAGCGCAGGGGGCGACCTACGAGTATGGGGAAAAGGCTAGTCGGATGCTGGCACACCAGCTCCGTAAGAGGATGGCAGCGAGGGAAATAGGGGGAGTCAAAGATGGAAGGGGAGCCACGGTTCGGAGTGCGACGAAAATAAACGAGGTATTCAAGGCCTTTTATGAAGAGCTGTACAGATCCCAGTCCCCAGCGGGGGAAGAGGGGATGAGACGATTCCTAGATCAGCTGAGATTCCCGAGGGTGGAGGAACAAGAGGTGGCTGGTTTGGGGGCACCAATTGGGTTGGAGGAGCTGAGCAAGGGTTTGGGGAGCATGCAGGCGGGGAAGGCCCCGGGACCGGACGGATTCCCGGTGAAGTTCCACAGGAAGTACGCAGACCTGTTGGCCCCGCTACTGGTGAGGACCTTTAATGAGGCAAGAGAGGAGGGGACCCTGCCCCCGACAATGTCGGAAGCGACAATTTCTTTGATCCTAAAGCGGGTCAAGGACCCACTGCAATGTGGATCGTACAGGCCGCTCTCGCTCCTCAATGTGGATGCAAAGTTGCTGGCAAAAGTGCTGGCCACGAGGATCGAGGACTGTGTCCCGGGGGTAATCCACGAGGACCAGACGGGATTTGTAAAGGGCAGGCAACCAAACACCAATGTGCGGCGGCTCTTAAACGTGATAATGATGCCATCGGAGGAGGGAGAGGCGGAGATAGTGGCAGCTATGGACGCGGAGAAGGCCTTTGACCGAGTAGAGTGGGAGTACCTCTGGGAGGTGCTGCGTAGGTTTGGGTTCGGGGTAGGGTTTATCAATTGGGTTAAGCTCCTTTACAGAGCCCCGATGGCGAGTGTCGTGACGAACCGGCGGAGGTCGGAGTACTTTCAACTGTACCGAGGGACGAGGCAGGGGTGCTCCCTGTCCCCCGTTGTTCGCATTGGCGATCGAACCATTGGCCATGTCATTGAGGGAGTCTAATAAATGGAGGGGGGTGGTCCGAGGGGGAGAAGAGCATCGGGTGTCGCTCTATGCGGATGACCTGTTGCTGTATGTGGCGGATCCAATGGAGGGGTTGGTGGAGGTCATGCAGACTCTAAGGGAGTTTGGGGAATTTTCGGGCTATAAGCTCAATGTAGGGAAGAGTGAGCTCTTTGTATTACAGGCGGGGGACCAAGAAAGAGGGATAGGGGACCTACCGCTGAGGAGGGCGGAGGGGAGCTTTGGTATCTGGGGATCCAGATAGCCAGGAGTTGGAGGACCCTACATAAACTGAATCTGACGAGGTTGGTGGAGCAAATGGAGGAGGATTTCAAAAGATGGGACATGTTACCGCTCTCGCTGGCGGGTAGAGTGCAGTCGGTCAAAATGGTGGTCCTTCCGAGGTTTCTGTTTGTGTTTCAGTGCCTTCCCATCGTCATCACTAAGGCCTTTTTTAAGAGAGTAGGCAGGAGTATTATGGGGTTTGTGTGGGCGAATAAGACCCCGAGAGTAAGGAGAGGGTTCCTGGAACGCAGTAGGGACCGAGGAGGGTTGGCGCTGCCAAACCTGGGGAGCTACTACTGGGCAGCAAATGTGGCGATGATCCGCAAGTGGGTTATGGAGGGAGAGGGGGCGGCATGGAAGTGGATGGAGATGGCGTCCTGCAAAGGAACGAGCCTGGGGGCGTTGGTGACGGCACCGCTGCCGCTCTCGCCGCCAAAGTATACCACGAGCCCGGTGGTGGCGGCAACGCTAAGGATCTGGGGCCAGTGGAGACGGCACTGGGGTGCAATGGGAGCATCGGTGTGGTCCCCGATCAGGTGTAACCACCGGTTTGTCCCGGGGAAGATAGACGGTGGGATCCAGAGCTGGCATCGGGCGGGGATTGGAAGAATGGGGAACCTGTTCATCGACGGGACGTTTGCGAGCCTAGGGGCACTGGAGGAGAAGCTCAAGTTAACCCCGGGAAATGCCTTTAGATATATGCAGGTGAGGGCTTTTGTGAGGCGACAGGTGAAGGAATTCCCGTTGCTCCCGGCACAAGAAGTTCAAGATAGGGTGATCTCGGGTGTATGGGTCGGGGAGGGCAAGGTGTCGGAAATACACCAGGAGTTGAAAAAAGAGGGGGAAGCGCTGGTAGAAGAGTTGAAGGGTAAATGGGAGGAGGAGCTGGGGGAGGAGATCGAGGAAGGTCTGTGGGCTGATGCCCTAGGTAGGGTTAATTCCTCCTCGTGTGCCAGGCTCAGCCTGATAAAATTTAAGGTGGTCCACAGAGTGCACTTCACGGGGGCGAGGTTGAGTAGGTTCTTTGGGGTAGAGGACAGAAGTGGAAGGTGCTCAGGGAGCCCGGCAAACCATGTTCATGCCCGGCACTGGAGGGGTTCAGGAGAGGAGTGGCGGGAGCAATATCTCAGGTGGTGAAAGTCCGGGTCAAGCCAAGCTGGGGGCTAGCAATATTTGGAGCAGTGGACGAACCGGGAGTGCAGGAGGCGAAAGAGGCCGGCATTCTGGCCTTTGCGTCCCTAGTAGCCCGGCGAAGGATCTTGCTCATGTGGAAGGAGGCGAAGCCCCCCCAGCCTGGAGGCCTGGATAAATGATATGGGTCAGTACTGAGGGAGTACTGCACTTTCTGAGGGTCAGTACTGAGGGAGTGCTGCAGTGTCAGAGGGTCAGTACTGAGGGAATGCTGCACTGTCAGAGGGTCAGTACTGAGGGAGTGCTGCACTGTCAGCGTCAGTACTGAGTGAGTGCCGCACTGTCAGAGGGTCAGTACTGAGGGTGTGCCGCACTGTCAGAGGGTCAGTACTGAGGAAGTGCTGCACTGTCAGAGGGTCAGTACTGAGGGAGTGCTGCACCGTCAGAGGGTCAGTACTCAGGGAGTGCTGCACTGTCAGACGGTCAGTACTCAGGGGGTGCTGCACTGTCGGAGGGTCAGTACTCAGGGACTGCCGGACTGTCAGAGGGTCAGTACTGAGGGAGTGCGGCACTGTCAGAGGGTCAGTGGTGAGGGAATGCTGCACTGTCAGAGGGTCAGTACTGAGGGAGTGCTGCACTGTCAGAGGGTCAGTACTGAGGGAGTGCCGCACTGTCAGAGGGTAAGTACTGAGGGAGCGCTGCACTGTCAGAGGGTCAGTACTGAGGGAGTGCAGCACTATTAGAGGGTCAGTACTGAGGGAGTGCCGCACTGTCAGAGGGTCACTGCTGAGGGAGTGCCGCACAGTCAGAGGGTCACTGCTGAGGGAGTGCTGCACTGTCAGAGGGTCAGTAGTGAGGGAGTGCCGCACTGTCAGAGGGTCAGTAGTGAGGGAGTGCCGCACTGTCAGAGGGTCAGTAGTGAGGGAGTGCCGCACTGTCAGAGGGTCAGTACTGAGGGAGTGCCGCACTGTCAGAGGGTCAGTACTGAGGGAGTGCCGCACTGTCAGAGGGTCAGTACTGAGGGAGTGCCGCACTGTCAGAGGGTCAGTACTGAGGGAGTGCCGCACTGTCAGAGGGTCAGTACTGAGGGAGTGGTGCACTGTCAGAGGGTCAGTACTGAGGGAGTGGTGCACTGTCAGAGGGTCAGTACTGAGGGAGTGCCGCACTGTCAGAGGGTCAGTACTGAGGGAGTGCCGCACTGTCAGAGGGTCAGTACTGAGGGAGTGCCGCACTGTCAGAGGGTCAGTACTGAGGGAGTGCCGCACTGTCAGAGGGTAAGTACTGAGGGAGTGCCGCACTGTCAGAGGGTCAGTACTGAGGGAGTGCCGCATTGTCAGAGGGTCAGTACTGAGGGAGTGCCGCACTGTCAGAGGGTCAGTACTGAAGGAGTGCCGCACTGGCAGAGGGTCAGTACTGAGGGAGTGCCGCACTGTCAGAGGGTCAGTACTGAGGGAGTGCCGCACTGTCAGAGGGTCAGTGCTGAGGGAGTGCTGCACTGTCGGAGGGTCAGTACTGAGGGAGTGCCGCACTGTCAGAGGGTCAGTACTGTGGAGGGCTGCACTGTCAGAGGGTCAGTACTGAGGGAGTGCTGCACTGTCAGAGGGTCAGTACTGAGGGAGTGCTGCACTGTCAGAGGGTCAGTGCTGAGCGAGTGCTGCAATGTCAGAGGGTCAGTACTGAGGGAGTGCTGCACTGTCAGAGGGTCAGTACTGAGGGAGTGCTGCACTGTCAGAGGGTCAGCACTGAGGGAGTGCTGCACAGTCAGAGGGTCAGTACTGAGGGAGTGCTGCACTGTCAGAGGGTCAGTACTGAGGGAGTGCCGCACTGTCAGAGGGTCAGTACAGAGGGAGGTCCGCACTGTCAGAGGGTCAGTACTGAGGGAGTGCTGCACTGTCAGAGGGTCAGTACTGAGGGAGTGCCGCACTGTCAGAGGGTCAGTACTGAGGGAGTGCTGCACTGTCAGAGGGCAGTACTGAGGGAGTGCTGCACTGTCAGAGGGTCAGTACTGATGGAGTGCCGCACTGTCAGAGGGTCAGTACTGACGGAGTGCCGCACTGTCAGAGGGTCAGTACTGAGGGAGTGCCGCACTGTCAGAGGGTCAGTACTGAGGGAGTGCCGCACTGTCAGAGGGTCAGTACTGAGGGAGTGCCGCATTGTCAGAGGGTCAGTACTGAAGGAGTGCCGCACTGTCAGAGGGTCAGTACTGAGGGAGTGCCGCACTGTCAGAGGGTCAGTACTGAGGGAGTGCCGCACTGTCGGAGGGTCAGTACTCAGGGAGTGCCGCACTGTCAGAGGGTCAGTGCTGAGGGAGTGCTGCACTGTCGGAGGGTCAATACTGAGGGAGTGCCGCACTGTCAGAGGGTCAGTACTGTGGAGTGCTGCACTGTCAGAGGGTCAGTACTGAGGGAGTGCTGCACTGTCAGAGGGTCAGTACTGAGGGAGTGCTGCACTGTCAGAGGGTCAGTGCTGAGCGAGTGCTGCAATGTCAGAGGGTCAGTACTGAGGGAGTGCTGCACTGTCAGAGGGTCAGTACTGAGGGAGTGCTTCACTGTCAGAGGGTCAGCACTGAGGGAGTGCTGCACAGTCAGAGGGTCAGTACTGAGGGAGTGCTGCACTGACAGAGGGTCAGTACTGAGGGAGTGCCGCACTGTCAGAGGGTCAGTACAGAGGGAGGTCCGCACTGTCAGAGGGTCAGTACTGAGGGAGTGCTGCACTGTCAGAGGGTCAGTACTGAGGGAGTGCCGCACTGTCAGAGGGTCAGTACTGAGGGAGTGCTGCACTGTCAGAGGGCAGTACTGAGGGAGTGCTGCACTGTCAGAGGGTCAGTACTGATGGAGTGCCGCACTGTCAGAGGGTCAGTACTGACGGAGTGCCGCACTGTCAGAGGGTCAGTACTGAGGGAGTGCCGCACTGTCAGAGGGTCAGTACTGAGGGAGTGCCGCACTGTCAGAGGGTCAGTACTGAGGGAGTGCCGCATTGTCAGAGGGTCAGTACTGAAGGAGTGCCGCACTGTCAGAGGGTCAGTACTGAGGGAGTGCCGCACTGTCAGAGGGTCAGTACTGAGGGAGTGCCGCACTGTCGGAGGATCAGTACTGAGGGAGTGCCGCACTGTCAGAGGGTCAGTGCTGAGGGAGTGCTGCACTGTCGGAGGGTCAATACTGAGGGAGTGCCGCACTGTCAGAGGGTCAGTACTGTGGAGTGCTGCACTGTCAGAGGGTCAGTACTGAGGGAGTGCTGCACTGTCAGAGGGTCAGTACTGAGGGAGTGCTGCACTGTCAGAGGGTCAGTGCTGAGCGAGTGCTGCAATGTCAGAGGGTCAGTACTGAGGGAGTGCTGCACTGTCAGAGTGTCAGTACTGAGGGAGTGCTGCACTGTCAGAGGGTCAGTGCTGAGCGAGTGCTGCAATGTCAGAGGGTCAGTACTGAGGGAGTGCTGCACTGTCAGAGGGTCAGTACTGAGGGAGTGCTGCACTGTCAGAGGGTCAGCACTGAGGGAGTGCTGCACAGTCAGAGGGTCAGTACTGAGGGAGTGCTGCACTGTCAGAGGGTCAGTACTGAGGGAGTGCCGCACTGTCAGAGGGTCAGTACAGAGGGAGGTCCGCACTGTCAGAGGGTCAGTACTGAGGGAGTGCTGCACTGTCAGAGGGTCAGTACTGAGGGAGTGCCGCACTGTCAGAGGGTCAGTACTGAGGGAGTGCTGCACTGTCAGAGGGCAGTACTGAGGGAGTGCTGCACTGTCAGAGGGTCAGTACTGATGGAGTGCCGCACTGTCAGAGGGTCAGTACTGACGGAGTGCCGCACTGTCAGAGGGTCTGTACTGAGGGAGTGCCGCACTGTCAGAGGGTCAGTACTGAGGGAGTGCCGCACTGTCAGAGGGTCAGTACTGAGGGAGTGCCGCATTGTCAGAGGGTCAGTACTGAAGGAGTGCCGCACTGTCAGAGGGTCAGGACTGAGGGAGTGCCGCACTGTCGGAGGGTCAGTACTGAGGGAGTGCCGCACTGTCAGAGGGTCAGTGCTGAGGGAGTGCTGCACTGTCGGAGGGTCAATACTGAGGGAGTGCCGCACTGTCAGAGGGTCAGTACTGTGGAGTGCTGCACTGTCAGAGGGTCAGTACTGAGGGAGTGCTGCACTGTCAGAGGGTCAGTACTGAGGGAGTGCCGCACTGTCAGAGGGTCAGTACAGAGGGAGGTCCGCACTGTCAGAGGGTCAGTACTGAGGGAGTGCTGCACTGTCAGAGGGCAGTACTGAGGGAGTGCTGCACTGTCAGAGGGTCAGTACTGATGGAGTGCCGCACTGTCAGAGGGTCAGTACTGACGGAGTGCCGCACTGTCAGAGGGTCAGTACTGAGGGAGTGCCGCACTGTCAGAGGGTCAGTACTGAGGGAGTGCCGCACTGTCAGAGGGTCAGTACTGAGGGAGTGCCGCATTGTCAGAGGGTCAGTACTGAAGGAGTGCCGCACTGTCAGAGGGTCAGTACTGAGGGAGTGCCGCACTGTCAGAGGGTCAGTACTGAGGGAGTGCCGCACTGTCGGAGGGTCAGTACTGAGGGAGTGCCGCACTGTCAGAGGGTCAGTGCTGAGGGAGTGCTGCACTGTCGGAGGGTCAATACTGAGGGAGTGCCGCACTGTCAGAGGGTCAGTACTGTGGAGTGCTGCACTGTCAGAGGGTCAGTACTGAGGGAGTGCTGCACTGTCAGAGGGTCAGTACTGAGGGAGTGCTGCACTGTCAGAGGGTCAGCACTGAGGGAGTGCTGCACAGTCAGAGGGTCAGTACTGAGGGAGTGCTGCACTGTCAGAGGGTCAGTACTGAGGGAGTGCTGCACTGTCAGAGGGTCAGTACTGATGGAGTGCCGCACTGTCAGAGGGTCAGTACTGACGGAGTGCCGCACTGTCAGAGGGTCAGTACTGAGGGAGTGCCGCACTGTCAGAGGGTCAGGACTGAGGGAGTGCCGCACTGTCAGAGGGTCAGTACTGAGGGAGTGCCGCATTGTCAGAGGGTCAGTACTGAAGGAGTGCCGCACTGTCAGAGGGTCAGTACTGAGGGAGTGCCGCACTGTCAGAGGGTCAGTACTGAGGGAGTGCCGCACTGTCGGAGGGTCAGTACTGAGGGTGTGCCGCACTGTCAGAGGGTCAGTGCTGAGGGAGTGCTGCACTGTCGGAGGGTCAATACTGAGGGAGTGCCGCACTGTCAGAGGGTCAGTACTGTGGAGTGCTGCACTGTCAGAGGGTCAGTACTGAGGGAGTGCTGCACTGTCAGAGGGTCAGTACTGAGGGAGTGCTGCACTGTCAGAGGGTCAGTACTGAGGGAGTGCCGCACTGTCAGACGGTCAGTACAGAGGGAGGTCCGCACTGTCAGAGGGTCAGTACTGAGGGAGTGCTGCACTGTCAGAGGGTCAGTACTGAGGGAGTGCCGCACTGTCAGATGGTCAGTACTGAGGGAGTGCTGCACTGTCAGAGGGCAGTACTGAGGGAGTGCTGCACTGTCAGAGGGTCAGTACTGATGGAGTGCCGCACTGTCAGAGGGTCAGGACTGACGGAGTGCCGCACTGTCAGAGGGTCAGTACTGAGGGAGTGCCGCACTGTCAGAGGGTCAGTACTGAGGGAGTGCCGCACTGTCGGAGGGTCAGTACTGAGGGAGTGCCGCACTGTCAGAGGGTCAGTACTGAGGGAGTGCTGCACTGTCAGAGGATCAGTACTGAGAGAGTGCTGCACTGTCAGAGGGTCAGTACTGAGGGAGTGCTGCACTGTCAGAGGGTCAGTACTGAGTGAGTGCTGCACTGTCAGAGGGTCAGTACTGAGGGAGTGTTGCACTGTCAGAGGGTCAGGACTGATGGAGTGCTGCATTGTCAGAGGGTCAGTTCTGAGGGAGTGCCGCACTGTCAGAGGGTCAGTACTGAGGGAATGCTGCACTGTCAGAGGGTCAGTACTGAGGGACTGCCGCACTGTCAGAGGGTCAGTACTGAGGGACTGCCGCACTGTCAGAGGGTCAGTACTGAGGGAGTGCTGCACTGTCAGAGGGTCAGTACTGAGGGAGTGCTGCATTGTCAGAGGGTCAGTTCTGAGGGAGTGCCGCACTGTCAGAGGGTCAGTACTGAGGGAATGCTGCACTGTCAGAGGGTCAGTACTGAGGGACTGCCGCACTGTCAGAGGGTCAGTACTGAGGGACTGCTGCACTGTCAGAGGGTCAGTACTGAGGGACTGCTGCACTATCAGAGGGTCAGTACTGAGGGAGTGCTGCACTGTCAGATGGTCAGTATTGAGGGAGTGTTGGACTGTCAGAGAGTCAGTACTGAGGGAGTGCTGCACTGTCAGAGGGTCAGTACTGAGGGAGTGCTGCACTGTCAGAGGGTCAGTACTGAGGGAGCGCTGCACTGTCAGAGGGTCAGTACTGAGGGAGTGCTGCACTATTAGAGGGTCAGTACTGAGGGAGTGCCGCACTGTCAGAGGGTCAGTACTGAGGGAGTGCCGCACTGTCAGAGGGTCAGTACTGAGGGAGTGCAGCACTGTCAGAGGGTCAGTAGTGAGGGAGTGCGGCACTGTCAGAGGGTCACTAGAGAAGGAGTGCGGCACTGTCAGAGGGTCAGTACTGAGGGAGTGCTGCACTGTCAGAGGGTCAGTACTGAGGGCGTGCTGCACTGTCAGAGGGTCAGTACTGAGGAAGGGCCGCACTGTGAGACGTTCAGTACTGAGGGAGTGCCGCACTGTCAGAGGGTCAGGACTGAGGGAGTGCAGCACTGTCAGAGGGTCAGTACTGAGGGAGTGCTGCATTGTCAGAGGGTCAGTACTGAGGGAGTGCTGCACTGTCAGAGGGTCAGTACTGAGGGAGTGCCGCACTGTCAGAGGGTCAGTACTGAGGGAGTGCTGCACTGTCAGAGGGTCAGTACTGAGGGAGTGCTGCACTGTCAGAGGGTCAGTACTGAGGGAGTGCTGCACTGTCAGAGGATCAGTACTGAGAGAGTGCTGCACTGTCAGAGGGTCAGTACTGAGGGAGTGCTGCACTGTCAGAGGGTCAGTACTGAGTGAGTGCTGCACTGTCAGAGGGTCAGTACTGAGGGAGTGTTGCACTGTCAGAGGGTCAGGACTGATGGAGTGCTGCATTGTCAGAGGGTCAGTTCTGAGGGAGTGCCGCACTGTCAGAGGGTCAGTACTGAGGGAATGCTGCACTGTCAGAGGGTCAGTACTGAGGGACTGCCGCACTGTCAGAGGGTCAGTACTGAGGGACTGCCGCACTGTCAGAGGGTCAGTACTGAGGGAGTGCTGCACTGTCAGAGGGTCAGTACTGAGGGAGTGCTGCATTGTCAGAGGGTCAGTTCTGAGGGAGTGCCGCACTGTCAGAGGGTCAGTACTGAGGGAATGCTGCACTGTCAGAGGGTCAGTACTGAGGGACTGCCGCACTGTCAGAGGGTCAGTACTGAGGGACTGCTGCACTGTCAGAGGGTCAGTACTGAGGGACTGCTGCACTATCAGAGGGTCAGTACTGAGGGAGTGCTGCACTGTCAGATGGTCAGTATTGAGGGAGTGTTGGACTGTCAGAGAGTCAGTACTGAGGGAGTGCTGCACTGTCAGAGGGTCAGTACTGAGGGAGTGCTGCACTGTCAGAGGGTCAGTACTGAGGGAGCGCTGCACTGTCAGAGGGTCTGTACTGAGGGAGTGCTGCACTATTAGAGGGTCAGTACTGAGGGAGTGCCGCACTGTCAGAGGGTCAGTACTGAGGGAGTGCCGCACTGTCAGAGGGTCAGTACTGAGGGAGTGCTGCACTGTCAGAGGGTCAGTAGTGAGGGAGTGCGGCACTGTCAGAGGGTCAGTAGTGAAGGAGTGCGGCACTGTCAGAGGGTCAGTACTGAGGGAGTGCTGCACTGTCAGAGGGTCAGTACTGAAGGCGTGCTGCACTGTCAGAGGGTCACTGCTGAGGGAGTGCCGCACTGTCAGAGTATCACTGCTGAGGGAGTGCCGTACTGTCAGAGGGTCACTGCTGAGGGAGTGCTGCACTGTCAGAGGGTCAGTACTGAGGGAGTGCCGCACTGTCAGAGGGTCAGTACTGAGGGAGTGCTGCACTGTCAGAGGGTCAGTACTGAGGGAGTGCCGGACTGTCAGAGGGTCAGTACTGAAGGAGTGCTGCACTGTCAGTGGGTAAGTACTGAGGGAGTGCCGCACTGTCAGAGGGTCAGTACTGAGGGCGTGCCGCACTGTCAGAGGGTCAGTAGTGAGGGAGTGCCGCACTGTCAGAGGGTCAGTAGTGAGGGAGTGCCGCACTGTCAGAGGGTCAGTAGTGAAGGAGTGCCGCACTGTCAGAGGGTCAGTACTGAGGGAGTGCCGCACTGTCAGAGGGTCAGTACTGAGGGAGTGCCGCACTGTCAGAGGGTCAGTACTGAGGGAGTGGTGCACTGTCAGAGGGTCAGTACTGAGGGAGTGGTGCACTGTCAGAGGGTCAGTACTGAGGGAGTGCCGCACTGTCAGAGGGTCAGTACTGAGGGAGTGCCGCACTGTCAGAGGGTCAGTACTGAGGGAGTGCCGCACTGTCAGAGGGTCAGTACTGAGGGAGTGCCGCACTGTCAGAGGGTCAGTACTGAGGGAGTGCCGCACTGTCAGAGGGTCAGTACTGAAGGAGTGCCGCACTGGCAGAGGGTCAGTACTGAGGGAGTGCCGCACTGTCAGAGGGTCAGTACTGAGGGAGTGCCGCACTGTCAGAGGGTCAGTACTGAGGGAGTGCCGCACTGTCGGTGGGTCAGTACTGAGAGAGTGCCGCACTGTTGGACGTTCAGTACTGAGGGAGCGCCGCACTGTCAGAGGGTCGGGGAGTGCTGCACTGTCAGAGGGTCAGTACTGAGGGAGTGCTGCACTGTCAGAGGGTCAGTACTGAGGGAGTGCCGCTCTGTCAGAGGATCAGTACTGAGGGAGTGCCGCACTGTCAGAGGGTCAGTACTGAGGGAGTGCTGCACTGTCAGAGGGTCAGTGCTGAGGGAGTGCTGCACCATCAGAGGGTCAGTACTGAGGGAGTGCCGCACTGTCAGAGGGTCAGTACTGAGGGAGTGCCGCACTGTCAGAGGGTCAGTACTGAGGGAGTGCCGCACTGTCGGAGGGTCAGTACTGAGAGAGTGCCGTACTGTTGGAGGGTCAGTACTGAGGGAGTGCTGCACTGTCAGAGGGTCAGTACTGAGGGAGTGCCGGACTGTCAGAGGGTCAGTACTGAGGGAGTGCTGCACTGTCAGAGGGTCAGTACTGAGGGAGTGCCGCACTGTCAGAGGGTCAGTACTGAGGGAGTGCCGCGCTGTCAGAGGGTCAGTACTGAGGGAGTGCCGCACTGTCGGAGGGTCAGTACTGAGAGAGTGCCGCACTGTTGGAGGGTCAGTACTGAGGGAGTGCTGCACTGTCAGAGGATCAGTACTGAGGGAGTGCCGCACTGTCAGAGGGTCAGTACTGAGGGAGTGCCGCACTGTCAGAGAGTCAGTACTGAGGGAGTGCCGCACTGTCAGAGGGTCAGTACTGAGGGAGTGCCGCACTGTCAGAGAGTCAGTACTGAGGGAGTGCCGCACTGTCAGAGGGTCAGTACTGAGGGAGTGCCGCACTGTCAGAGGGTCAGTACTGAGGGAGTGCCGCACTGTCAGAGAGTCAGTACTGAGGGAGTGCCGCACTGTCAGAGGGTCAGTACTGAGGGAGTGCTGCACTGTCAGAGGGTCAGTAGTGAGGGAGTGCCGCACTGTCAGAGGGTCAGTACTGAGGGAGTGCTGCACTGTCAGAGGGTCAGTACAGAGGGAGTGCCGCACTGTCAGAGGGTCAGTACTGAGGGAGTGCCGCACTGTCAGAGGGTCAGTACTGAGGGAATGCCGCACTTTCAGAGGGGCAGTACTGAGGGAGTGCTGCACTGTCAGAGGGTCAGTACTGAGGGAGTGCCGCACTGTCTGAGGGTCAGTACTGAGGGAGTGCCGCACTGTCAGAGGGTCAGTACTGAGGGAATGCCGCACTGTCAGAGGGTCAGTACTGAGGGAGTGCTGCACTGTCAGAGGGTCAGTACTGAGGGAGTGCCGCACTGTCAGAGGGTCAGTACTGAGGGAGTGCCGCACTGTCAGAGGGTCAGTACTGAGGGAGTGCTGTACTGTCAGAGGATCAGTACTGAGGGAGTGCCGCACTGTCAGAGGGTCAGAACTGAGGGAGTGCCGCACTGTCAGAGGGTCAGTACTGAGGGAGTGCCGCACTGTCAGAGGGTCAGTACTGAGGGAGTGCTGCACTGTCAGTACTGAGGGAGTGCTGCACTGTCAGAGAGTCAGTACTGAGGGAGTGCCGCACTGTAAGAGGGTCAGTACTGAGGGAGTGCTGCACTGTCAGAGGGTCAGTACTGAGGGAGTGCCGCACTGTCAGAGGGTCAGAACTGAGGGAGTGCTGCACTGTCAGATTGTCAGTACTGAGGGAGTGCCGCACTGTCAGAGGATCAGTACTGAGGGAGTGCTGCACTGTCAGAGGGTCAGTACTGAGGGAGTGCCGCACTGTCAGAGGGTCAGAACTGAGGGAGTGCCGCACTGTCAGAGGGTCAGTACTGAGGGAGTGCTGCACTGTCAGAGGGTCAGTACTGAGGGATTGCCGCACTGTCAGAGGGTCAGAACTGAGGGAGTGCTGCACTGTCAGAGGGTCAGTACTGAGGGAGTGCTGCACTGTCAGAGGGTCAGTACTGAGGGAGTGCTGCACTGTCAGAGGGTCAGTACTGAGGGAGTGCCGCACTGTCAGAGGGTCAGTACTGAGGGAGTGCTGCACTGTCAGAGGGTCAGTACTGAGGGAGTGCTGCACTGTCAGAGGGTCAGTACTGAGGGAGTGCTGCACTGTCAGAGGGTCAGTACTGAGGGAGTGCTGCTCTGTCAGAGGGTCAGTACTGAGGGAGTGCTGCACTGTCAGAGAGTCAGTACTGAGGGAGTGCTGCACTGTCAGAGGGTCAGTACTGAGGGAGTGCCGCACTGTCAGAGGGTCAGTACTGAGGGAGTGCTGCACTGTCAGAGAGTCAGTATTGAGGGAGTGCCGCACTGTCAGAGGGTCAGTACTGAGGGAGTGCCGCACTGTCAGAGGGTCGGTACTGAGGGAGTGCTGCACTGTCAGAGGGTCGGTACTGAGGGAGTGCAGCACTGTCAGAGAGTCAGTACTGAGGGAGTGCTGCACTGTCAGAGGGTCAGTACTGAGGGAGTGCTGCACTGTCAGAGGGTCGGTACTGAGGGAGTGCAGCACTGTCAGAGGGTCAGTACTGAGGGAGTGCTGCGCTGTCAGAGGGTCAGTACTGAGGGAGTGCCGCACTGTCAGAGGGTCAGTACTGAGGGAGTGCCGCACTGTCAGAGGGCAGTACTGAGGGATTGCAGCACTGTCAGAGGGTCAGTACTGAGGGAGTGCTGCACTGTCAGAGGGTCAGTACTGAGGGAGTGCCGCACTGTCAGAGGGTCAGTACTGAGGGAGTGCCGCACTGTCAGAGGGTCAGTACTGAGGGAGTGCTGCACTGTCAGAGGGTCGGTACTGAGGGAGTGCAGCACTGTCAGAGGGTCAGTACTGAGGGAGTGCTGCACTGTCAGAGGGTCAGTACTGAGGGAGTGCTGCACTGTCAGAGGGTCGGTACTGAGGGAGTGCAGGACTGTCAGAGGGTCAGTACTGAGGGAGTGCTGCGCTGTCAGAGGGTCAGTACTGAGGGAGTGCCGCACTGTCAGAGGGTCAGTACTGAGGGAGTGCCGCACTGTCAGAGGGCAGTACTGAGGGAGTGCCGCACTGTCAGAGGGTCAGTACTGAGGGAGTGCTGCACTGTCAGAGGGTCAGTACTGAGGGAGTGCCGCACTGTCACTGGGTCAGTACTGAGGGAGTGCCGCACTGTCAGAGGGTCAGTACTGAGGGAGTGCTGCACGGTCAGAGAGTCAGTACTGAGGGAGTGGTGCACTGTCAGAGGGTCAGTACTGAGGGAGTGCTGCGCTGTCAGAGGGTCGGTACTGAGGGAGTGCAGCACTGTCAGAGGGTCAGTACTGAGGGAGTGCTGCGCTGTCAGAGGGTCAGTACTGAGGGAGTGCCGCACTGTCAGAGGGTCAGTACTGAGGGAGTGCCGCACTGTCAGAGGGTCAGTACTGAGGGAGTGCTGCACTGTCAGAGGGTCAGTACTGAGGGAGTGCCGCACTGTCAGAGGGTCAGTACTGAGGGAGTGCCGCACTGTCAGAGGGTCAGTACTGAGGGAGTGCTGCACTGTCAGAGGGTCGGTACTGAGGGAGTGCAGCACTGTCAGAGGGTCAGTACTGAGGGAGTGCTGCACTGTCAGAGGGTCAGTACTGAGGGAGTGCTGCACTGTCAGAGGGTCGGTACTGAGGGAGTGCAGCACTGTCAGAGAGTCAGTACTGAGGGAGTGCTGCGCTGTCAGAGGGTCAGTACTGAGGGAGTGCCGCACTGTCAGAGGGTCAGTACTGAGGGAGTGCCGCACTGTCAGAGGGCAGTACTGAGGGAGTGCCGCACTGTCAGAGGGTCAGTACTGAGGGAGTGCTGCACTGTCAGAGGGTCAGTACTGAGGGAGTGCCGCACTGTCACTGGGTCAGTACTGAGGGAGTGCCGCACTGTCAGAGGGTCAGTACTGAGGGAGTGCCGCACTGTCAGAGGGTCAGTACTGAGGGAGTGCTGCACGGTCAGAGAGTCAGTACTGAGGGAGTGCCGCACTGTCAGAGGGTCAGTACTGAGGGAGTGCCGCACTGTCAGAGGGTCAGTACTGAGGGAGTGCTGCACTGTCAGAGGGTCAGTACTGAGGGAGTGCCGCACTGTCAGAGGGTCAGTACTGAGGGAGTGCCGCACTGTCAGAGGGTCAGTACTGAGGGAGTGCTGCACTGTCAGAGGGTCGGTACTGAGGGAGTGCAGCACTGTCAGAGGGTCAGTACTGAGGGAGTGCTGCACTGTCAGAGGGTCAGTACTGAGGGAGTGCTGCACTGTCAGAGGGTCGGGACTGAGGGAGTGCAGCACTGTCAGAGAGTCAGTACTGAGGGTGTGCTGCGCTGTCAGAGGGTCAGTACTGAGGGAGTGCCGCACTGTCAGAGGGTCAGTACTGAGGGAGTGCCGCACTGTCAGAGGGCAGTACTGAGGGAGTGCCGCACTGTCAGAGGGTCAGTACTGAGGGATTGCTGCACTGTCAGAGGGTCAGTACTGAGGGAGTGCCGCACTGTCACTGGGTCAGTACTGAGGGAGTGCCGCACTGTCAGAGGGTCAGTACTGAGGGAGTGCCGCACTGTCAGAGGGTCAGTACTGAGGGAGTGCTGCACGGTCAGAGAGTCAGAACTGAGGGAGTGCCGCACTGTCAGAGGGTCAGTGCTGAGGGAGTGCCGCACTGTCAGAGGGTCAGTACTGAGGGAGCGCTGCACTGTCAGAGGGTCAGTACTGAGGGAGTGCGGCACTGTCAGAGGGTCAGTACTGAGGGAGTGCCGCACTGTCAGAGGGTCAGTACTGAGTGAGTGCCGCACTGTCAGAGGGTCAGTACTGAGGGAGTGCCGCACTGTCAGAGGGTCAGTACTGAGGGAGTGCTGCACTGTCAGAGGGTCAGTACTGAGGCAGCGCTGCACTGTCAGAGGGTCAGTACTGAGGGAGTGCCGCACTGTCAGAGGGTCAGTACTGAGGGAGTGCTGCACTGTCAGAGAGTCAGTACTGAGGGAGTGCCGCACTGTCAGAGGGTCAGTACTGAGGGAGTGCCGCACTGTCAGAGGGTCAGTACTGAGGGAGTGCTGCACTGTCAGAGGGTCGGTACTGAGGGAGTGCAGCACTGTCTGAGGGTCAGTACTGAGGGAGTGCTGCACTGTCAGAGGGTCAGTACTGAGGGAGTGCTGCACTGTCAGAGGGTCGGTACTGAGGGAGTGCAGCACTGTCAGAGGGTCAGTACTGAGGGAGTGCTGCGCTGTCAGAGGGTCAGTACTGAGGGAGTGCCGCACTGTCAGAGGGTCAGTACTGAGGGAGTGCCGCACTGTCAGAGGGCAGTACTGAGGGAGTGCCGCACTGTCAGAGGGTAGTACTGAGGGAGTGCTGCACTGTCAGAGGGTCAGTACTGAGGGAGTGCCGCACTGTCAGAGGGTCAGTACTGAGGGAGTGCCGCACTGTCAGAGGGTCAGTACTGAGGGAGTGCTGCACTGTCAGAGGGTCGGTACTGAGGGAGTGCAGCACTGTCAGAGGGTCGGTACTGAGGGAGTGCAGCACTGTCAGAGGGTCAGTACTGAGGGAGTGCTGCACTGTCAGAGGGTCAGTACTGATGGAGTGCTGCACTGTCAGAGGGTCGGTACTGAGGGAGTGCAGCACTGTCAGAGGGTCAGTACTGAGGGAGTGCTGCGCTGTCAGAGGGTCAGTACTGAGGGAGTGCCGCACTGTCAGAGGGTCAGTACTGAGGGAGTGCCGCACTGTCAGAGGGCAGTACTGAGGGATTGCCGCACTGTCAGAGGGTCAGTACTGAGGGAGTGCTGCACTGTCAGAGGGTCAGTACTGAGGGAGTGCCGCACTGTCAGAGGGTCAGTACTGAGGGAGTGCCGCACTGTCAGAGGGTCAGTACTGAGGGAGTGCTGCACTGTGAGAGGGTCGGTACTGAGGGAGTGCAGCACTGTCAGAGGGTCAGTACTGAGGGAGTGCTGCACTGTCAGAGGGTCAGTACTGAGGGAGTGCTGCACTGTCAGAGGGTCGGTACTGAGGGAGTGCAGGACTGTCAGAGGGTCAGTACTGAGGGAGTGCTGCGCTGTCAGAGGGTCAGTACTGAGGGAGTGCCTCACTGTCAGAGGGTCAGTACTGAGGGAGTGCCGCACTGTCAGAGGGCAGTACTGAGGGAGTGCCGCACTGTCAGAGGGTCAGTACTGAGGGAGTGCTGCACTGTCAGAGGGTCAGTACTGAGGGAGTGCCGCACTGTCACTGGGTCAGTACTGAGGGAGTGCCGCACTGTCAGAGGGTCAGTACTGAGGGAGTGCTGCACGGTCAGAGAGTCAGTACTGAGGGAGTGGTGCACTGTCAGAGGGTCAGTACTGAGGGAGTGCTGCACTGTCAGAGGGTCGGTACTGAGGGAGTGCAGCACTGTCAGAGGGTCAGTACTGAGGGAGTGCTGCGCTGTCAGAGGGTCAGTACTGAGGGAGTGCCGCACTGTCAGAGGGTCAGTACTGAGGGAGTGCCGCACTGTCAGAGGGTCAGTACTGAGGGAGTGCTGCACTGTCAGAGGGTCAGTACTGAGGGAGTGCCGCACTGTCAGAGGGTCAGTACTGAGGGAGTGCCGCACTGTCAGAGGGTCAGTACTGAGGGAGTGCTGCACTGTCAGAGGGTCGGTACTGAGGGAGTGCAGCACTGTCAGAGGCTCAGTACTGAGGGAGTGCTGCACTGTCAGAGGGTCAGTACTGAGGGAGTGCTGCACTGTCAGAGGGTCGGTACTGAGGGAGTGCAGCACTGTCAGAGAGTCAGTACTGAGGGAGTGCTGCGCTGTCAGAGGGTCAGTACTGAGGGAGTGCCGCACTGTCACAGGGTCAGTACTGAGGGTGTGCCGCACCGTCAGAGGGCAGTACTGAGGGAGTGCCGCACTGTCAGAGGGTCAGTACTGAGGGAGTGCTGCACTGTCAGAGGGTCAGTACTGAGGGAGTGCCGCACTGTCACTGGGTCAGTACTGAGGGAGTGCCGCACTGTCAGAGGGTCAGTACTGAGGGAGTGCCGCACTGTCAGAGGGTCAGTACTGAGGGAGTGCTGCACGGTCAGAGAGTCAGTACTGAGGGAGTGCCGCACTGTCAGAGGGTCAGTGCTGAGGGAGTGCCGCACTGTCAGAGGGTCAGTACTGAGGGAGCGCTGCACTGTCAGAGGGTCAGTACTGAGGGAGTGCGGCACTGTCAGAGGGTCAGTACTGAGGGAGTGCCGCACTGTCAGAGGGTCAGTACTGAGTGAGTGCCGCACTGTCAGAGGGTCAGTACTGAGGGAGTGCTGCACTGTCAGAGGGTCAGTACTGAGGCAGCGCTGCACTGTCAGAGGGTCAGTACTGAGGGAGTGCCGCACTGTCAGAGGGTCAGTACTGAGGGAGTGCTGCACTGTCAGAGAGTCAGTACTGAGGGAGTGCCGCACTGTCAGAGGGTCAGTACTGAGGGAGTGCCGCACTGTCAGAGGGTCAGTACTGAGGGAGTGCTGCACTGTCAGAGGGTCGGTACTGAGGGAGTGCAGCACTGTCTGAGGGTCAGTACTGAGGGAGTGCTGCACTGTCAGAGGGTCAGTACTGAGGGAGTGCTGCACTGTCAGAGGGTCGGTACTGAGGGAGTGCAGCACTGTCAGAGGGTCAGTACTGAGGGAGTGCTGCGCTGTCAGAGGGTCAGTACTGAGGGAGTGCCGCACTGTCAGAGGGTCAGTACTGAGGGAGTGCCGCACTGTCAGAGGGCAGTACTGAGGGAGTGCCGCACTGTCAGAGGGTCAGTACTGAGGGAGTGCTGCACTGTCAGAGGGTCAGTACTGAGGGAGTGCCGCACTGTCAGAGGGTCAGTACTGAGGGAGTGCCGCACTGTCAGAGGGTCAGTACTGAGGGAGTGCTGCACTGTCAGAGGGTCGGTACTGAGGGAGTGCAGCACTGTCAGAGGGTCGGTACTGAGGGAGTGCTGCACTGTCAGAGGGTCAGTACTGAGGGAGTGCTGCACTGTCAGAGGGTCGGTACTGAGGGAGTGCAGCACTGTCAGAGGGTTAGTACTGAGGGAGTGCTGCGCTGTCAGAGGGTCAGTACTGAGGGAGTGCCGCACTGTCAGAGGGTCAGTACTGAGGGAGTGCCGCACTGTCAGAGGGCAGTACTGAGGGAGTGCCGCACTGTCTGAGGGTCAGTACTGAGGGAGTGCTGCACTGTCAGAGGGTCAGTACTGAGGGAGTGCCGCACTGTCAGAGGGTCAGTACTGAGGGAGTGCCGCACTGTCAGAGGGCAGTACTGAGGGAGTGCCGCACTGTCAGAGGGTCAGTACTGAGGGAGTGCTGCACTGTCAGAGGGTCAGTACTGAGGGAGTGCCGCACTGTCAGAGGGTCAGTACTGAGGGAGTGCTGCACTGTCAGAGGGTCAGTACTGAGGGAGTGCCGCACTGTCAGAGGGTCAGTACTGAGGGAGTGCCGCACTGTCAGAGGGTCAGTACTGAGGGAATGCCGCACTGTCAGAGGGTCAGTACTGAGGGAGTGCTGCACTGTCAGAGGGTCAGTACTGAGGGAGTGCCGCACTGTCTGAGGGTCAGTACTGAGGGAGTGCCGCACTGTCAGAGGGTCAGTACTGAGGGAATGCCGCACTGTCAGAGGGTCAGTACTGAGGGAGTGCTGCACTGTCAGAGGGTCAGTACTGAGGGAGTGCCGCACTGTCAGAGGGTCAGAACTGAGGGAGTGCCGCACTGTCAGAGGGTCAGGACTGAGGGAGTGCTGCACTGTCAGAGGGTCAGTACTGAGGGATTGCCGCACTGTCAGAGGGTCAGAACTGAGGGAGTGCTGCACTGTCAGAGGGTCAGTACTGAGGGAGTGCTGCACTGTCAGAGGGTCAGTACTGAGGGAGTGCCGCACTGTCAGAGGGTCAGTACTGAGGGAGTGCTGCACTGTCAGAGAGTCAGTACTGAGGGAGTGCCGCACTGTCAGAGGGTCAGTACTGAGGGAGTGCCGCACTGTCAGAGGGTCAGTACTGAGGGAGTGCTGCACTGTCAGAGAGTCAGTACTGAGGGAGTGCCGCACTGTAAGAGGGTCAGTACTGAGGGAGTGCTGCACTGTCAGAGAGTCAGTACTGAGGGAGTGCCGCACTGTCAGAGGGTCAGTACTGAGGGAGTGCCGCACTGTCAGAGGGTCAGTACTGAGGGAGTGCCGCACTGTCAGAGGGTCTGTACTGAGGGAGTGCCGCACTGTAAGAGGGTCAGTACTGAGGGAGTGCCGCACTGTCAGAGGGTCAGTACTGAGGGAGTGCTGCACTGTCAGAGAGTCAGTACTGAGGGAGTGCCGCACTGTCAGAGGGTCAGTACTGAGGGAGTGCCGCACTGTCAGAGGGTCAGTACTGAGGGAGTGCCGCACTGTCAGAGGGTCAGTACTGAGGGAGTGCTGCACTGTCAGAGAGTCAGTACTGAGGGAGTGCCGCACTGTCAGAGAGTCAGTACTGAGGGAGTGCCGCACTGTAAGAGGGTCAGTACTGAGGGAGTGCCGCACTGTGAGAGGGTCAGTACTGAGGGAGTGCCGCACTGTCAGAGGGTCAGTACTGAGGGAGTGCCGCACTGTCAGAGGGTCAGTACTGAGGGAATGCCGCACTGTCAGAGGGTCAGTACTGAGGGAGTGCTGCACTGTCAGATGGTCAGTACTGAGGGAGTGCCGCACTGTCAGAGGGTCAGTACTGAGTGAGTGCTGCACCGTCAGAGCGTCAGTACTGAAGGAGTGCTGCACTGTCAGAGGGTCAGTACTGAGGGAGTGCTGCACTGTCAGTGGGTCAGTATTGAGGGAGTGCTGCACTGTTAGAGGATCAGTACTGAGCGAGTGCTGCACTGTCAGAGTGTCAGTACTGAGGGAGTGCCGCACTGTCAGAGGGTCAGTACTGAGGGAGTGCTGCACTGTCAGAGGGTCAGTACTGAGGGAGTGCTGCGCTCTCAGAGGGTCAGTACTGAGGGAGTGCTGCACTGTCAGAGGGTCAGTACTGAGGGAGTGCCGCACTGTCAGAGGGTCAGTACTGAGGGAGTGCTGCACTGTCAGAGGGTCAGTACTGAGGGAGTGCTGCACTGTCAGAGGGTCAGTACTGAGAGAGTGCCGCACTGTCAGAGGGTCAGTACTGAGGGAGTGCCGCACTGTCAGAGGGTCAGTACTGAGGGAGTGCCGCACTGTCGGAGGGTCAGTACTGCGGGAGTGCCGCACTGTCAGAGGGTCAGTACTGAGTGAGTGCTGCACTGTCAGAGGGTCAGTACTGAGGGAGTGCTGCACTGTCAGAGGGTCAGTACTGAGGGAGTGCTGCACTGTCAGAGGGTCAGTACTGAGGGAGTGCCGCACTATCAGAGGGTCAGTACTGAGGGAGTGCTGCACTGTCAGAGGGTCAGTACTGAGGGAGTGCCGCACTGTCAGAGGGTCAGTACTGAGGGAGTGCCGCACTATCAGAGGTTCAGTACTGAGGGAGTGCTGCACTGTCAGAGGGTCAGTACTGAGGGAGTGCCGCACTGTCAGAGGGTCGTTACTGAGGGAGTGCCGCACTGTCAGAGGGAAAGTGCTGAGGGAGTGCTGCACTGTCAGAGGGTCAGTACTGAGGGAGTGCTGCACTGTCAGAGGGTCTGTACTGAGGGAGTGCCGCACTGTCAGAGGGTCTGTACTGAGGGAGTGCTGCACTGTCAGAGGGTCAGTACTGAGGGAGTGCTGCACTGTCAGAGGGTCAGTACTGAGGGAGTGCCGCACTGTCAGAGGGTCAGTACTGAGGGAGTGCTGCACTGTCAGAGGGTCAGTACTGAGGGAGTGCTGCACTGTCAGAGGGTCAGTACTGAGAGAGTGCCGCACTGTCAGAGGGTCAGTACTGAGGGAGTGCCGCACTGTCAGAGGGTCAGTACTGAGGGAGTGCCGCACTGTCGGAGGGTCAGTACTGAGGGAGTGCCGCACTGTCAGAGGGTCAGTACTGAGTGAGTGCTGCACTGTCAGAGGGTCAGTACTGAGGGAGTGCTGCACTGTCAGAGGGTCAGTACTGAGGGAGTGCCGCACTATCAGAGGGTCAGTACTGAGGGAGTGCTGCACTGTCAGAGGGTCAGTACTGAGGGAGTGCCGCACTGTCAGAGGGTCAGTACTGAGGGAGTGCTGCACTGTCAGAGGGTCAGTACTGAGGGAGTGCCGCACTATCAGAGGGTCAGTACTGAGGGAGTGCTGCACTGTCAGAGGGTCAGTACTGAGGGAGTGCCGCACTGTCAGAGGGTCAGTGCTGAGGGAGCGCTGCACTGTCAGAGGGTCAGTACTGAGGGAGTGCTGCACTGTCAGAGGGTCAGTACTGAGGGAGCGCTGCACTATCAGAGGGTCAGTACTGAGGGAGTGCTGCACTGTCAGAGGGTCAGTACTGAGGGAGTACTGCACTGTCAGAGGGTCAGTACTGAGGGAGTGCCGCACTGTCAGAGGGTCAATGCTGAGGGAGTGCTGCACTGTCAGAGGGTCAATGCTGAGGGAGTGCTGCACTGTCAGAGGGTCAGTACTGAGGGAGTGATGCACTGTCAGAGGGTCAGTACTGAGGGAGTGCCGCGCTGTCAGAGGGTCAGTACTGAGGGAGTGCCGCACTGTCAGAGGGGCAGTACTGAGGGAGTGCTGCACTGTCAGAGGGTCAGTACTGAGGGAGTGCTGCACTGTCAGAGGGTCAGTACTGAGGGAGTGCCGCACTGTCAGAGGGTCAGTACTGAGGGAGTGCTGCACTGTCAGAGGGTCAGTACTGAGGGAGTGCTGCACTGTCAGAGGGTCAGTACTGAGGGAGTCCGCAATGTCAGAGGGTCAGTACTGAGGGAGTGCTGCACTGTCAGAGGGTCAGTACTGAGGGAGTGCCGCACTGTCAGAGGGTCAGTACTGAGGGAGTGCCGCACTGTCAGAGGGTCAGTACTGAGGGAGCGCTGCACTGTCAGAGGGTCAGTACTGAGGGAGTGCCGCACTGTCAGAGCGTCAGTACTGAGGGAGTGCCGCACTGTCAGAGGGTCGGTACTGAGGGAGTGCCGCACTGTCAGAGGGTCAGTACTGAGGGAGTGCTGCACTGTCAGAGGGTCAGTACTGAGGGAGTGTTGCACTGTCAGAGGGTCAGTACTGAGGGAGAGCTGCACTGTCAGAGGGTCAGTACTGAGGGAGAGCTGCACTGTCAGAGGGTCAGTACTGAGGGAGTGCTGCACTGTCAGAGGGTCAGTACTGAGGGAGTGCTGCACTGTCAGAGGGTCAGTACTGAGGGAGTGGGGGGGGGGGGGGGCTCGGCCAGTGGGTGAGGAGGAGGAGCGTGTGTGTGACGGGGCAGGGGTGAATTAGGGGTCAGGGGGCGGGGCCGGCGAGGATGATGCTGGTCCGCTCGGGATGGGGAGGGATAAGGGGCATGCGGGGATGGTTGGGCGGGGCAGGCGGGGATGGGGCGGGGTGAGGTGAAGGGGGCGGGGCCGGGGCGAGGTTAGACGGGGTGATGTAAAGGGGGCGGGGCCCGGGCGAGGTTAGACGGGGTGATGTAAAGGGGGCGGGCGGTGTGAGGTTCGGCGGGGTGATGGAAAGGGGGCGGGGCGGTGCGAGGTTAGACGGGGTGATGTAAAGGGGGCGGGGCCCGGGCGAGGTTAGACGGGGTGATGTAAAGGGGGCGGGCGGTGCGAGGTTAGGCGGGGCGATGGAAAGGGGGCGGGGTTAGGCGGGGTGGGTAAAGGGGGCGGGGTTAGGCGGGGTGATGGAAAGGGGGCGGGGCGGGGCGAGGTGAGGCGGGGCGATGCAAAGGGGGCGGGGTTAGGCGGGTTTGGTAATGGGGGCGGGGCGGGGTTAGGCGGGAAGATGTAAAGGGGGCGGGCTTAGGCGGGGTGGGTAAAGGGGGCGGGGCGAGGTTCGGCGGGGTGATGTAAAGGGGGCGGGGCGGGGCGGGGTTAGGCGGGGTGATGTAAAGGGGGCGGGGCGGGGTTAGGCGGGGGTGATGTAAAGGGGGCGGGGCGAGGTTAGGCGGGGTGGGTAAAGGGGGCGGGGCAGGTGAAGGGGGCGGGGACGGGGACGCGCCTGCGTACTGGCTCCTCCGGCCAGTCGGGCAGCGGCGATGTGGCTCCGGGCTGAGGTGAGCGGCGCTGCTGGACCGGGGGTTAGGCTGCGGCCTCGGGCTGTCCGAGCTCTGAACCCGCACTGAGGCGGCTGAGAGTCCCCAGGGAATGGGAGGGTCAGGCAGAGACACCGGGAGAGGGTCAGGCAGAGGCACCGGGAGAGGGTCAGGCAGAGACACCGGGAGAGGGTCAGGGAGAGACACCGGGAGAGGGTCAGGCAGAGACACCGGGAGAGGGTCAGGCAGAGACACCGGGAGAGGGTCAGGCAGAGACACCGGGAGAGGGTCAGGCAGAGACACCGGGAATGGAGAGGGTCAGGCAGAGACACCGGGAATGGAGAGGGTCAGGCAGAGACACCGGGAATGGAGAGGGTCAGGCAGAGACACCGGGAATGGAGAGGGTCAGGCAGAGACACCGGGAATGGAGAGGGTCAGGCAGAGACACCGGGAATGGAGAGGGTCAGGCAGAGACACCGGGAATGGAGAGGGTCAGGCAGAGACACCGGGAATGGAGAGGGTCAGGCAGAGACACCGGGAATGGAGAGGGTCAGGCAGAGACACCGGGAATGGAGAGGGTCAGGCAGAGACACCGGGAATGGAGAGGGTCAGGCAGAGACACCGGGAACGGAGAGGGTCAGGCAGAGACACCGGGAACGGAGAGGGTCAGGCAGAGACACCGGGAACGGGAGAGGGTCAGGGAGAGACACCGGGAACGGGAGAGGGTCAGGGAGAGACACCGGGAACGGGAGAGGGTCAGGGAGAGACACCGGGAACGGGAGAGGGTCAGGGAGAGACACCGGGAACGGGAGAGGGTCAGGGAGAGACACCGGGAACGGGAGAGGGTCAGGGAGAGACACCGGGAACGGGAGAGGGTCAGGGAGAGACACCGGGAACGGGAGAGGGTCAGGGAGAGACACCGGGAACGGGAGAGGGTCAGGGAGAGACACCGGGAACGGGAGAGGGTCAGGGAGAGACACCGGGAACGGGAGAGGGTCAGGGAGAGACACCGGGAACGGGAGAGGGTCAGGGAGAGACACCGGGAACGGGAGAGGGTCAGGGAGAGACACCGGGAACGGGAGAGGGTCAGGGAGAGACACCGGGAACGGGAGAGGGTCAGGGAGAGACACCGGGAACGGGAGAGGGTCAGGGAGAGACACCGGGAACGGGAGAGGGTCAGGGAGAGACACCGGGAACGGGAGAGGGTCAGGGAGAGACACCGGGAACGGGAGAGGGTCAGGGAGAGACACCGGGAACGGGAGAGGGTCAGGGAGAGACACCGGGAACGGGAGAGGGTCAGGGAGAGACACCGGGAACGGGAGAGGGTCAGGGAGAGACACCGGGAACGGGAGAGGGTCAGGGAGAGACACCGGGAACGGGAGAGGGTCAGGGAGAGACACCGGGAACGGGAGAGGGTCAGGGAGAGACACCGGGAACGGGAGAGGGTCAGGGAGAGACACCGGGAACGGGAGAGGGTCAGGGAGAGACACCGGGAACGGGAGAGGGTCAGGGAGAGACACCGGGAACGGGAGAGGGTCAGGGAGAGACACCGGGAACGGGAGAGGGTCAGGGAGAGACACCGGGAACGGGAGAGGGTCAGGGAGAGACACCGGGAACGGGAGAGGGTCAGGGAGAGACACCGGGAACGGGAGAGGGTCAGGGAGAGACACCGGGAACGGGAGAGGGTCAGGGAGAGACACCGGGAACGGGAGAGGGTCAGGGAGAGACACCGGGAACGGGAGAGGGTCAGGGAGAGACACCGGGAACGGGAGAGGGTCAGGGAGAGACACCGGGAACGGGAGAGGGTCAGGGAGAGACACCGGGAACGGGAGAGGGTCAGGGAGAGACACCGGGAACGGGAGAGGGTCAGGGAGAGACACCGGGAACGGGAGAGGGTCAGGGAGAGACACCGGGAACGGGAGAGGGTCAGGGAGAGACACCGGGAACGGGAGAGGGTCAGGGAGAGACACCGGGAACGGGAGAGGGTCAGGGAGAGACACCGGGAACGGGAGAGGGTCAGGGAGAGACACCGGGAACGGGAGAGGGTCAGGGAGAGACACCGGGAACGGGAGAGGGTCAGGGAGAGACACCGGGAACGGGAGAGGGTCAGGGAGAGACACCGGGAACGGGAGAGGGTCAGGGAGAGACACCGGGAACGGGAGAGGGTCAGGGAGAGACACCGGGAACGGGAGAGGGTCAGGGAGAGACACCGGGAACGGGAGAGGGTCAGGGAGAGACACCGGGAACGGGAGAGGGTCAGGGAGAGACACCGGGAACGGGAGAGGGTCAGGGAGAGACACCGGGAACGGGAGAGGGTCAGGGAGAGACACCGGGAACGGGAGAGGGTCAGGGAGAGACACCGGGAACGGGAGAGGGTCAGGGAGAGACACCGGGAACGGGAGAGGGTCAGGGAGAGACACCGGGAACGGGAGAGGGTCAGGGAGAGACACCGGGAACGGGAGAGGGTCAGGGAGAGACACCGGGAACGGGAGAGGGTCAGGGAGAGACACCGGGAACGGGAGAGGGTCAGGGAGAGACACCGGGAACGGGAGAGGGTCAGGGAGAGACACCGGGAACGGGAGAGGGTCAGGGAGAGACACCGGGAACGGGAGAGGGTCAGGGAGAGACACCGGGAACGGGAGAGGGTCAGGGAGAGACACCGGGAACGGGAGAGGGTCAGGGAGAGACACCGGGAACGGGAGAGGGTCAGGGAATGGAACCGGGAATGGGAGAGGGAGAGACTCAGGGTGAGGTTGAGGGACAGGGACTGGGACAGCATCCGGGATAGAGTTATTGTGGGGGTTAATTATCCTGATACAGACTGGGATAGAGATATAATGGGAGTTAATTATCCTGATACAGACTGGGGTAGAGTTATAATGGGGGTTAATTATCCTGATACAGACTGGGGTAGAGTTATAATGGGGGTTAATTATCCTGATACAGACTGGAATAGAGATATAATGGGGGTTAATTATCCTGATACAGACTGGGATAGAGATATAATGGGGGTTAATTATCCTGATACACTGGGATAGAGATATAATGGGGGTTAATTATCCTGATACAGACTGGGATAGAGATATAATGGGGGTTAATTATCCTGATACAGACTGGGATAGAGATATAATGGGAGTTAATTATCCTGATACAGACTGGGATAGAGTTATAATGTGGGGTAATTATCCTGATACAGACTGGGATAGAGATATAATGGGGGTTAATTATCTTGATACAGACTTGGATAGAGATATAATGGGAGTTAATTATCCTGATACAGACTGGGATAGAGATATAATGGGGGTTAATTATCTTGATACAGACTGGGATAGAGATATAATGGGAGTTAATTATCCTGATACAGACTGGGATAGAGATATAATGGGGGTTAATTATCCTGATACAGACTGGGATAGAGATATAATGGGGGTTAATTATCCTGATACAGACTGGGATAGAGATATAATGGGAGTTAATTATCCTGATACAGACTGGGATAGAGTTATAATGGGGGGTAATTATCCTGATACAGACTGGGATAGAGTTATAATGGGGGTTAATTATCCTGATACAGACTGGGATAGAGATATAATGGGAGTTAATTATTCTGATACAGACTGGGATAGAGTTATAATGGGGGTTAATTATCCTGATACAGACTGGGATAGAGTTATAATGGGAGTTAATTATCCTGATATAGACTGGGCTAGAGTTATAATGGGGTTTAATTATCCTGATACATGTTAAGTAATGGGTTAAGAGACATTGCAATTAGTTGTCTCATTTATGTTAAGTATCCATTAGTTGACACTGATATGTGAAGGGGCTTCAGGTGGCCTCTGTCAGGTGATGTATAGTTAGAGTTTTGTGCAAAGGCTGTTGGAATGAAATAAATGTGTTTGTGAAAAAGGAACAGAACTTTAGACTCTTCATCTCAGCAACTAAAACGTCTAACAATACAGACTGGGATAGTGTTATAATGGGGGTTAATTATCCCCATACTGACTGGGATAGAGTTATAATGGGGGTTAATTATCCCGATATGGACTGGGATAGTTATAATAGGGTTAATAATCCTCGGAGAGGCTGGGATAGGAATAGTATAATAATTTTTTAAATTCATAATTGATGGGCTTTGCTGGCCCGGCCAGCATTCGTTGCCCATCCCCAGGTCCCCTTGGGAAGATGAGGGTATCACAGCTTCCTGACCTGCTGTAGTCTACATGTTGTAGCTACACCCATAATGCTGTTGGGGAGGAATTCCAAGATATTGACCCAGTGACCGTGAAGGAACAGCCATATAATTCCAATTCAGGACGGTGGATTTGATTTATTGTCATGTGTACCGAGGTACAGTGAAAAGTATTGTTCTGTGTATCGAGACAGATTGTTCCATACATGAAAAAACATAGGACATATAATAGACACACAATGAAAATACACAATGGTGGTTGGCTTTGAGGGAAACCTCAAGATGCTGTGTCAATATGCAGAGGGGGGCAGGGGCTTCTTGAGTGTCTTCAGGAGAGGTTTCTGCAGCTAGAAAGTTTCAGTCCTTAGAAAAAGGAGACATTGTTGATGCAAATGAAAAACAGGCTCAATCTAAAAGATTCAAATTGGAGATTAAAAAAGACATGAGGGAGTATGAATAGAAACTGGCAGCTAATGTAAAAGGCAAACCAAAAGCCTTCTACAGCCGCATGATTAGTGAAAGTGTGGTAAAAGGAGTAGTGGGGCCAGGATCGAAAAGGAAATGGAGGCAGAGGGCATGGCTGAGGTATTAAATTGTGACTTTACCTCTGTCTACAAAATGGAAATGTCCAATCTGTTTTGGAGAAAGTAATTGAGATGGGCTAAACATTGATGAGCTATTGGGTATGGTGTCTGACTCATAGTTGATAAGGTGCGGTGCGATGCAGCTTTGGACACTGCGGGAAGTCAGAGTGGAAACAGTGGATGTACTGGCAATTATCTTCCATCCCGTTTACATACAGAGTTGGTGCTGGAGGACTAGAGAATTGCAAATATTGCACCTTTCTCCGAAAAAGGTGTATGGATAGGCTCTGCAACTGCAGACCAGTCAGTTTAACCTCAGTGGTGGAAAAGATTATAGAGAAGATAATCCAGGACAAAATGTGGTTACTTCAGTAAAAGTGGATTACATTATTTGGAGGGGCAGTAGTGAGGGAGTGACGCACTCACTAAAGTGCTCTCTACGGTGGAGATATTTAACAGGAGCACAATCTTCCTTGGGTGCATTTAAACAATCCCATGCACCATTTTGAAGAAGAGTAATGTCTTGGGGCCTATATTTATCCTTGGCCTGATCTGATCATTTATTACATTCCTCTTTGTGGGAGTTTGCTGTACTCAAATTTGCTGCAGTGTTTTCTATATTGCAGCATTGGTGCTCTGCCAATGCAGGTCCTTAAACCATGTTGGTTTTAAACCGTATCAGTTATTGTTTTTGAACTTTGCTTTATCTCATCAAAACACTTGGACAGGAAATTTTACAGTTCTCCAAAAAACCAAAGGCCAGGACAGGAAATTTTACAGTTCTCCAAAAAACCAAAGGCCAGTATGTAAACACAGCACGTGGCAGAGTGTTGAGTCATATAGGGTAAGGTTCAAAATGGGCTCGGATTACAGATCTCAGTCACGCAATAAGTGGCCACTGTAATTGTCTTCAGTCTGTGTGGAGTCTGCACGGTCTCCCCGTGTCTGCGTGGGTTTCCTCCGGGCGCAGTGGAGGTAGTCTCTTCCGCCTCCGCTATGGTGGAGACCGTGGCGGAGGTGGAAGGGAAAGAGTGCCCCCACGGCACAGGCCCACCCGTGGATCGGTGGGCCCCGATCGCGGGCCAGGCCACCGTGGGGGCACCCCCCGGGGCTAGATCGCCCCGCGCCCCCCCCCCCCCCCCCGGACCCCGGAGTCCGCCCGCGCCGCCTTGTCCCGCCGGTAAGGTAGGTGGTTTAATCCACGCCGGCGGGACAGGCAATTTATCGGTGGGACTTCGGCCCATTCGGGCCGGAGAATCCAGCGGGGGGGCCCGCCAACCGGCGCAGCCCATTTCACGCCCCCGCCGGATATCCGGTGCCGGAGACTTCGGCAACCGGCGGGGCGGGATTCACGCCAGCCCCCGGCGATTCTCCGACCCGGCGGGGGGTCGGAGAATGACGCCCCTGATATCATTTTTTTTTAATAAACATTTTATTGAGGTATTTTTGGTATTACAACAACAAAATAAACAATGTATGTGAATCTATAAACATAGTGCAAAAGACGTCTCCCTTACAGGCCCCACCTTTATTAACCCCCTACTCTAATCTAGACTAAACTTCCCCCCCCCCCCTTCTGCTGACGATTAATTCTCCGCGAAGAAGTCGACGAACGGTTGCCACCTCCGGGTGAACCCTAACAGTGACCCTCTCAAGGTGAACTTGATTTTCTCCGAACAGAGAAAGCTAGCCATGTCCGATAGCCAGGTCTCGACTTCGGGGGCTTTGAGTCCCTCCAAGCTAATAGTATCCATCTCCGGGCTACCAGGGAAGCAAAGGCCAGAACGTCTGCCTCTTTCTCCTCCTGGACACCCGGATCTTCCGACACCCCGAAGATCGCCACCTCGGGACTCGGCGCCACCCTTGTTTTTTTAACACCGTGAACATGACATCTGCGAACCCCTGCCAAAATCCCCTAAACTTTGGATATGCCCAAAACATGTGGGCATGGTTCGCTGGTCCTCCCGCACATTTTGCACACCTGTCCTCCGCCCCAAAGGATCTACTCATCCGGGTGAGCCCGATGAATGACCTTGAATTGTATCAGGCTGAGCCTGGCACATGTTGTGGACGCATTGACTCTACTCAACCCGTCCGCCCACAGACCATCCTCTATCTCTCCTCCCAGCTCCTCCTCCCACTTGCACTTCAGCTCCTCAGTCTGCATCTCCTCTGAGCCCATAAGTTCCTTATAAATGTCGGAGATGCTCCCCTCCCCCACCCACCCTCTGAAAACTGCCCTGTCCTGAATCCCCCTTAGCGGTAGGAGCGGGAAGGTTGACACCTGCTTACGAAGGAAGTCCCGCACCTGCAGGTACCTGAAATCATTTCCCCTCGCCAACCCAAACCTCTCCTCCAGCGCCCTCATACTCTGAAAGCTCCCCTCTATAAACATATCCCCCATCCTCTCAAACCCTGCTCTCTGCCATATCCGGAACCCCTATCCATACTTGCCGGGGCAACCCGGTGATTATTACAGATTGGGGACCAGACCGATGCTCCCTCTGCTCCCACATGTCTCCTCCATTGCCCCCAGACTCTCAGGACCGCCACCACCACGGGGCTGATGAAGTGCCGTGCCGGCAGGAACGGCAGAGGCGCAGTTACCAACGCCCCCAAACTGGTGCCCTTGCATGAAGCCGCCTCCATAATCTCCAATCCCCACCACCCACTTCCTGATCATGGCTATATTCACCGCCCAGTAACAGTCACTAAAATTTGGCAGCGCCAGCCCATCCCACCCCGCTCCGCTCAAGCATTACCTTCCTTACCTGCGGGGCCTTGCCCGCCCAAACAACGGCAGTGATCACTTTGTTGACGGACCGCAGAATAAAAATGGGGAGACATTGAAACACAAACAGAAATCTCAGGAGGACCGTCATCTTCACCGTCTGCACCCTCCCAGCTAGCGACGACGGAAGCGTGTCCCATCTCCGAAAATCGTCCTTCATTTGGTCTACTAGTCGGGCCAGATTTAATTTACGCAGCCGGTCTCATTCCGCGCCATTTGAATGCCGAGGTACCTAAAGCTTCCCCCTGCTAATCTAAACGGCAGGTCCCCCAATCGCCTCTCCTGTCCCCTTGCCTGGACCGCAAACATCTCACTTTACCCCATAATTTAGCTTATACCCCGAGAAGCGGCCAAATTCCCCTAGAATCCTCATGATTTCTTCCATTCCCTCTATTGGGTCCGATACATGCAGAAGCAGGTGGTCTGCAGAGAGCGAGACTCTGTGCTCCACGCACCCCCGGACCAGCCCCTTGAGGCTCTCCGAGCAATTGCTAGCGGCTCTATAGCTAGCGTGAACAACAGTTGGGAGAGGGGGCATCCCTGTCTCGTCCCCCGGTGCAGTCTAAAGTAGTCCGATGTTGTCCTATTCGCCCGTACGCTTGCCACAGGAGCCTGATACAGCAACCTGACCCAGTCAATAAAGCCCCGCCCAAATCCAAACCATCCCAGTCCCTCCCACAGATATTCCCATTCTACCCGATCAAAAGCCTTCTCTGCGTCCATTGCGATCACTACCTCCACCTCCCTACCTTCCGGGGGCATCATGATCACGTTTAATAGCCTTATATTGGCCACAAATGCCTACCCTTAACAAACCCCGTCTGGTTCTCCCCAATAATGTCCGGAACACAATCTTCAATCCTGGAGGACAAAACTTTGGCCAGCAGTTTGGCGTCCACATTCAACAAGGATATCGGCCTGCAGGACCCACACAGCTCCGGGTTCTTGTCCCGCTTCAGGATCAGCGAAATCGTGGCCTGTGATATCGTCAGGGGCTGCACCCCTCTCCCTTGCCTCATTGAACATCCTCATCAACACCGGCCCCAATATCCCAGAGAACCTTTTATAGAACTCCACTGGGTACCGTCCGGACCCGGGATTTTACCTGACTGCCTGGCCTTCAGACCCTCCACTATCTCTTCCAATCCGATCAGGGCCTCCAGCCCTTCTACCAGCTCCCCATCCATCTTTGGGAAATTCAGCCCCCCTAAGAAGTGCCTCATCCCTTCCGGCCCCGTTGGGGGTTCCGACCCATACAGCCTACTGTAGAAATCCCTAAACGCCTTATTCACCCCTGCTGAATCTCCAACCAGGTTCCCATCTCTGTCATTTACTTTCCCTATCGCCCTGGCTGCCTCCCTCCTTCTAAGCTGCTGCGTGAGCATTCTGCTGGCCTTCTCTCCATGCTCATAAATAGCCCCCATCGGCTTTCTCAGCTGCTCCACCGCCCTCCCTGTGGTTAACAAGCCGGCCTCTGCCGTTCCCTTAAAAGTCCTGCCTCTGGGGTCACCGCATACCTCCTATCGATCTGTAGTATCTCCTTTACCAGTCGGTCCGTCTCTGCCCTGTCCACCTTCTCCCTAAGGTCCAGTATCGAGAGCAGCTCCCCTCTGACCACCGCCTTCAGTGCTTGCCAGACCACTACTCCTGCAATTTCCCCCGTGTCGTTAACCTGCAGGTAGTTCTGAATGCATTTCCTCAGTCGCTCGCACACCCCTTTGTCAGCCAAGGTCCCACATCTACCCTCCAGTGCGGACGCTGGTTACTGTCTTTACTAACCTGCAGGTCAACCCAGTGTGGAGCATGGTCTGAGATTGTGATCGCCGAGTACCCTGTGTCCACCACCCCAGCCAGTAAAGCCCTGCTCAAAATACAGAAATCAATCCGGGAGTAAACTTTATGCACGTGTGAGTAGGGGAACTCCTTCACCCTCGGCTGCCCGAATCTCCATGGATCTGCCCCATGAACCCTTTTAGTTCCTTTACCATTGCTGGCACCTTGCCCGTTTTTGAGCTTGACCGGTCCAAGCCAGGGTCAATAACTGTGTTGAAGTCCCCTCCCATGACCAACTTGTGCAAGTCCAGGTCCGGTATCTTCCCTAGCATCCTTTTTATAAACTCCACATCATCCCAATTTGGCGCATTCACATTTACTAATACCATCTGTACCCCTTCCAGTTTCCACTGACCATAATGTACCGACTTCCCACATCCGAGACTATTCTACCCGCCTCAAACACGACCCACTTATTGATCAGGATCGCGACCCCTCTAGTCTTTGAATCTAGTTCTGAGTGAAAGACCTGACTGACCCAGCCTTTCCTCAATCTAATCTGGTCAGCTACTCTAAGGTGTGTCTCCTACAACATTACCACGTCCGCCTTCATTCCCCTCAGATGCGCGAACACACGTGCCCTCTTGACTGGCCCATTTAGTCCTCGAACATTCCAGGTGATCAGCCTAGTTGGGGGGGCTCATTGCCACCCCCCCCCCCTTCGCCGATCATCCATCCCCTTTTTTGGGCCAGCCTCCAGCCCATGCTCAGCGCCTCCACCGGCCCGCCCCCAGGCAGCCCCACCCCAACCTCCTCTCTGTCCTTTAGCACAAGTCCCTCATCAGCAGAACATTTTCTCCCCCCACCCCCCCCCACCCCCCCCCCCCCCCCCCCCATAACAACACACTGTAACCCAACCCCTTTAATAAACCTAACGTATGCACACCCCCCACTATGCTTCCGTGAGCCAGCCCACCCAGCTAGCTTGGTGGTCCACATCCCTGGCGCCGGGATGTCTGCCACCTATTGCTTCCCCTCTCTCTCTCTCTCTCTCTCTCTCTCTCTCTCTTCTCCCCCCCCTCCCCCCCCCCCCCCCCAATACAGACATACTCCAATAACAAACAATCCCAACACAATTGCCCAACAGAAAAACACCAAAATCTAAACAAGCCCACCTCCATCTCCCAACAGTGCAAATGGAAACCTTAACTCACTCAGCTCTGCCACTGGTCCCAAATCAATACACAAGGCATTACAGACAGCTTCCACAAAACGGAAAATGATAAACTTTTTTTTAAAAAGCAAAAGAAAACATGAACGTTGCAACAAAGTTCAAAAGTTCTCAGTCCACCACCAGTCCTTTCCTTTTCACAAAATCCAGCGCGTCCTCAGACGACTCGAAATAAAAGTGCTGTTCCTCGTACGTCACCCAGAGACGGGCCGGATACAACAGCCCGAACTTCACCTTTTTCTTAAAAAGGATCGACCTGATCAGGTTGAAGCCTGCTCTTCACCTGGCCACTTCCGCACTCGGGTCTTGGTAAACCCGCAGGATACTATTGTCGCACTTACAGCTCCGTGTCTGCTTGGCCCACTGTACAATGCGCTCCTTACCCAAGTACCTGTGGAATCTCACCACCATTGCCCTCGCGGGGCGGGGCAGGGGTGGGTCTCCCATTCGTGGCTTCCTCGCGAGTGCTCTGTGAGCCCTGTCCACCTCCAAGGGTCGGGAGAATGCCCCATCCCCCAGCAGCTACTCAAAGATGTCCGCGATGTATGCCCCAGCGTCCGCTCCTACGGACCCCGCTGGGAGCCCAACGATTCTCAAGTTCTGCTGGCGGGACCTATTCTCTAGGTCCTCCACCTTCGCCAGGAGCTTCTTCTGCTGGTCTCTCAGCAACCCCACCTCCAACTCCACCGCAGTTTGATGCTCCTCCTGCTCAGCCAGCGCCTTCTCTCCTTCTCTACTTTCTGGATCGCCCGATCTTGGGCATCCTGTCTAAGCTCAGCCGCTCAATTGACACTTTTATTGAGTCCAAACAGTCCCCTTTCTGCTTCGAGAAGTCTTGACCGCTAGGTCGACAAGCCAGAGGTCCTCCGCCATGCTATCCCCCGCTGCAGCTTCAGCCCAAGTCTTCTCTGTCTTTCTGTTTCTGCCTTTACGAGCACTTCTAGTCCTGCTCTCCAAGCACAATGTGGGAATTCAGTACACAATTGCCTCTGTCATCAGTTTTTCAATTCAAGTTCGGTAGATGATCGGGGGGAAAGGTCCAAAAGTCCGACCCAAACGGGAGCCACCAAATGTGCAACTTACTCCTTCATAGCCGCCACCGGAAGTCCCAGGATCTTTTATCTTTCAATTAGATCAACTCTCAATCTTCTAAACTCCAATCTTTACAGGCCCAAACTGTCCAAGCTTGTCCCGTACCTGGGATGATGAAGGATTTATCTAATCGGTTGAGTCAATCTTTCCTGAGCTGCTAATGCAATTATCCTTTCTTAAATAAGGAGACCAAAATTGCACATAGTATCCGGATATGGTCTCACCAATCTCCTGTCTAGCTATAGCATTCCCCTTGCAATAAACACTAGCATTCCATTCACCCTGCTGTACCTGCAGATTTGTGATTTATGTACCAGACACCTGGAGCCATCTACCACAGAGTTCTGCATTCTGCCTCCATTGAAATAATACGCGAACCTTCTATTCTTCATGCCAAAGTGGACAAGTTTACATTTTCCCACATTCAGCCTCCCACCTGTCAATTTCTTGCCCACTAACGTAACCTATCTTTTGCTTTGCAGGCCGCTTGCATCCTCTTCATAACTTACTTTCCTATCTATCTTTGTGTCATCAGCAATTGTAAAACTGTACATTTGGTCCCTTTATCCAAATCATTGATGTAGATTATAAATAGTTGAGGCCTCGTGTCATGTGAGAGTACCTTTACGAATTGGGTGTTTATTACTGCAGTGATGTCAGAGTGGGTGGAGCTGGGCTGTCTGTCCGCTTTTTACTTTCGTTTTAGGCTGTTTGCTGCAGGGTGTGTTTTAGTTTCGTTTTCATTGTTGGAGCTGAAGCCAGACAGAGCAGGTGTACTGTTGATCTCTCTGCCATGAAAAGACTATCTCTTGATCATTTGGTGAATTCAGAATTATAAATGTTCTCAGTAGTGAATGTAAACCTATTGTGCTTCTGTTCAAAGGTGTTTCTTTTGTCTTCTGGATGTTGTTTGGGAAGTTATTAAGGATTACTTAGTGTTGTATTCTTTGGGGGTTGTATTTGAATTGATGGTTGCTAAGATGTTCGCTGTATGTTTTAAAAAGGTTAACTTGAGTTCATAGAATAAACATTGTTTTGCTTTAAAAAAAAATACTTTTCCATTTCTGCTGTACCACACCTGTAGAGTGGGCCGTGTGCTCCCCATACCACAATCTAGTAAAAGTTGTGCGTCAGGTGAACTCCATGATACACTTTGGGGTTCTCTAAACCCTGGCCCATAACACTCGGCACTGATCCATGTGACACTCCCTCGTTACATCTGCCAACCCACAAATGACCAATTTCTGCTGACTCAATTTCCTGTAAAGTAATCAGTCCTTTGTCCATGCTCACATGTTATCCCTGCACCATGAGCTCTTGCTTTGTGCACTAACCTGTTGATGTGGCACCTTGTCAAATACTTTCTGGAAATCTAAGTGCAGCTCTTCCACAGATTCCCCTTTATCCAGGTTGCTTGTTACTGCCACAAAGAACTCCAATAAATCACTCAAACATGATTGCCCTTTCACCAAACCGCGCTGACTCTTCCTGATAGCTTTGAGATTTTCCAGGTACCCAGCTATCACCTCAATAATAGATTCCAGCATTTTCCCTATGACTTATGCTTGCTGCTTTTTATATTCTGCCCAGCCTTCTGACCTGCCACTAATCTTGACTTCATTGTACACTTTTTCTTTTAATTTGATACTCGCTTTAACTTTCTTAGTTCGCCATGATTAGTGAATCCTTCCCCTAGTCTTTCTTTCTCACCGAAATGTATCTTTGTTGAGTGTTATGAAATATTTCCTTAAATATCTGCCATGCACTGATTCTGATCTATCTCTTAACATAATTTCCCAGTTCAATTTAGCCAGCTGTGTCTTCATATCCTTATCATTGCCCTTATTTAAGTTTGTAACACTCGTCTTGAACAAACTCTGCTCACCCTCAAACTAAATGCAAAATTTCAACATGTTAAGATCACTGTTACAAAGAACAAGACAACACAGGAGCAGGCCCTTCGGCCTGCCAAGCCTGTACCGGTCATGATACCAACCTTGGCCAAAACTCTCAGCACCTCCTTGTGCCATATCCCCTCTATACCCATCCTATCCATGTGTTTGTCGAGATGCCTTTTGAATGCTGTTGACGTATCTGCTTCCACAGCCTCCCCTGGCAACTAGCTAATAGAGCTATCCCTCCACCTTTTCCTGGCATTCAGTCTTTCCAAATATCAGGTATCCTTGTCATCTTGTAGCCATGTTTCTAATGTTCATACAGATTTATTTCCATTTGACTTTCATTTGTTTTGTTCTAAATGCTACGGGCAGTTAGATACAGAGCCTTAAGTTACCCGAACAGGCGCCGGAATGTGGCGACTAGGGGCTTTTCACAGTAACTTAATTGAAGCCTACTTGTGACAAGCGATAATTATTATAGGTAATGTCCTTTTATTATTTTTGCAATTATTTGGTTCAAGTTTGTCTATTCCTGCCCTAGATATTATCACCTTGATCTCTTGCCTTGTCTTCTCTCTCTAATTTATCACGTTTTCCCACACTTGATCACTCACCGATTATAGAATTTACAGTGCAGAGAGAGGCCATTAGGCCCATCGAGTCTGCACTGATCTTGGAAAGGGCACCCTACCCAAGCTCACACCTCCACCCTAACCCTAACTTACTCTTAATATTTAGTTTAAAGATCTTTCTACCAACAGAATTGGAATTGGATTTTGTTTATTGTCACGTGAACTGAGGTACAGTGAAAAGTAATTTCTCTGCGAGCAGCTCAACAGATCATTAAGTACATGAAAATAAAAGAAAATACATAATAGGGCAACACAAGGTACACAATGTAAAGACATAGACACTGGCATCGGATGAAGCATACAGGGTGTAGTGATAATCAGGTCAGTCCATAGGAGGGTCGTTTAGGAGTCTGGTAACAGGGGGAAGAAGCTGTTTTTGAGTCTGTTCGTGCGTGTTCTCAGACTTCTGTATCTCCTGCCCGATGAAAGAAGTTGGAAGAGTGAGTAAGCCGGGTGGGAGGGGTCTTTGATTGATTATGCTGTCTGCTTTCCCCAGGCAGCGGGAGGTGTAGATGGAGTCAATGGATGGGAGGCAGGTTCGTGTGAGGGACTCGGCTGTGTTCACAACACCCTGAAGTTTCTTGTGGTCTTAGGCCGAGCAGTTGCCATACCAGGCTGTGATGCAGCCAAATAGAATTCTGTCAGAGCTGGTTTAGCTCAGTGGGCTAGACAGCTGGTTTGTGATGCAGAACAAGGCCAGCAGCGCGGGTTCAATTCCCGTACCAGCTTACCCGAACAGGTGCCGGAATGTGGTGACTAGGGGCTTTTCACAGTAACTTCATACTTGTGACAATAAAAAGTTATTATTTCTGTGGTGCACGTGTAAAAGTTGGTAAGAGTCGGTGTGGACATGCCGGATTTCCTAGCTTCCTGAGGAAGTATAGGCGCTGTTATGCTTTCTTGGTGGTAGCGTTGAGATGAGTGGACCAGGACAGATCTCTGGTGATGTGTACCCCTAGGAATTTGAAACTGCTAACCATCTCCACCTCGGCCCCGTTGATGCTGACAGAGGTGTGTACAATATAGTTTCCTGAAGTCAATGACCAGGATTTATTTATTGCCACGTGTGGCAAGGTACAGTGAAAAGTATTGTTCTGCGTACAGTCCAGAATGTATGACCACAGTTACACGACTCACCAGAACACTGGTCCCAGCATGGTTCAAGTGTAGATCGTCCCAACGGTACAGTTCAGGCTTTCCCCAGTACGAGTGCCGGTGCCCCGTAAATCAAAGCCACTTTTCGTTCACCAAGGTTGGAGCCATGCGTTTGACTCTCTAATCTTATTTACTTTATTTAAATTCCACCATGGTGGGATTTGAATCCACGGCCCCAGAGCAGTAGCCTGGGACTCTGGATCACTCGTCCACGTATTAATACCACAGTACCACCACCTTCCTAATAAGGACGGTGAATTGCCTCTGCTGCCCTTGTCCTTCAAGGTGGTAGATGTTGTGGGTTTGGAAGGACCCTTGGTGGGTTGCTGCTGTGCATCTTGTAGATGGTAGCCACTGCTGCCACTGTACATCGGTGGTGGAGAGAGTGAGTGATTAAGAGTGGAATGATACATTTTATTAGCAAGAACGAGAGCGGGCAATATAAACCACTATATCCCTGTAAAAACCTCATCTTTTGACACAAAGGTGCAATTTATCATGGCCAATCCATTGAACCTTCACAGCTTTGGACTGTGGGAGGAAACCGGAGCACCCGGAGGAAACCAAGCAGACACCGGGAGAGCGTGCAGATTCCGCAAAGACACCCAAAGTTGGAATTGAACCCGGGTCTGTGGCACTGAGGCAGCAGTGCTAACCACTGTGCCCACCCTGCTGCCCCTAAATCTTGTATGTTTCAATCAAGTCATCCAAACTCCAGCATATACAATCCTAACCCGTCCAGCCTGTCCTCGCAGGACAACCCACTCATTCCAGGTATTAGTCTAATAAATCTCCTCTAAACTGCTTACAATGCATGTTTTTCCTTCCATAAATAAGGACACCAATTCTGCTCCAGATGTGGTCTTGCCAGTATTCTATGGTTCTTTGTTCTGATAACAGAGAAACATAAAAAATAGGAGCAGGAGGAGGTGATTCGGCCCTACGAGCCTGCTCCCCACCCATTCTGATCATCCAACTCAATAGCCTAATCCTGCTTTCTCCCCATTGCCTTTGATCCCATTCACCCCAAGTGCTATATCTAACTGCTTCTTGAACACATGCAATGTTTTAGTCTCAACATCTTTCTGTGGTAGTGAATTCCACAGGCTCCGCACCCTGGGTGAAGAAATTTCTCCTCATCTCTGTCCTAAATGGTCTACCCTGTATCCTCAGACTGTGACCCCTGGTTCCGGACACACCCACCATCGGGAAAATCCTCCCTGCATCGACCCTGTCCAGTCCTGTTAGAATTTTATAGGTTTCTATGAGATCCCCCTCATTCTTCTGAATTCCAGCGGAAACAATCATAACCAACTGGAACTCTCCTCGGGTAGCACAGTGGTTAGCACGGTTGCTCCACAGCGCCAGGGTCCCAGGTTCGATTCCCCGTTGGGTCACTGTCTGTGCGGAGTCTGCGCGTTCTCCCCGTGTCTGCGTGGGTTTCCTCCGGGTGCTCCGTTTTCCTCCCACAGTCCAATGATGTGCAGGTTAGGTGGATTGGCCATGATAAATTGCCCTTAGTGTCCAAAAAGATTAGGTGGGGTACTGGGTTACATGGATAACGTGCAGGTTTGAGGCTTAAGTGGGGTGCTCTGTCCAAAGGGCCGGTGCAGGCTCAATGGGCTGAATGGCCTCCTTCTGCACTGTAAATTCTGTGTTCTATGTTCACACGTCAGAAATCAGTCTGAAGCATAACTTTTTTACTTTTCTATTCCATTTCCCCCTCAATGAGCAATAACATTCTCTTCGCTTTGCTGAATATTTGCTGCGGCTGCAGACCCGTCTTTTGTGATTCAACCTCACCTCTACAATCTCTCACTATTTAGATAATATGCTTTATTATTCTTCCTGCCACAATGGACAATTTCATATTTTCCACATTTATGCTCCATTTGCAAAGTATTTACCCAAAGATGTGCAGGTTAGGTGGATTGGCCATGCTAAATTGCCCCTTGTTGTCCAACGGTTAGGTGAGGTTACGGGGATAGGGTGGGGAATGGGCCTCGGTGGGGTGCTGTTTCGGAGTGCCCGGTGGAGCCTCGATGGGCTGAATGGCCTCCTTCTGCACTGCAGGTATTTTATGATTCTCGCCTCTCTATATTCCTTTGTTCCCTCCTTATTTCCTCTTTACAACTTCCTTTAAAACACTGGTTCAGATTCCGCTGGAGCATCGCACTGGAGGATGGATGTGATGGCTTTTGGAGAGCGTGCGGAAAAGATTCATGAGAATGGTTTCTGAAACCATTCAGTTATATGGATCCGCAAAGATGGGACTGCTCTCCCTGGACAAGGTTCAGGGAGATTTGATAAAGGTTTTCAAAATCACGAGAGGTCTGGATAGTGAAGAGAGGGAGATACTGTTCCAATTGTTGAAGGGATTGAGAATGACTTGAGGTGATTGACAAAAGACACACAGCCGCCTGAGGAAAACCCCTTTTTCACACTTGAGTGGTTGTACCCGGAATGCAGTGCCTGAGAGTGCGGTGGACGTTTGTTCCATCGCGGCTTTCAAATGAGAATTGGATTATTATCTGAAAAGCGAAAATATGTTGGGCTTTGGGGGAAGCGATGGGGTGGGAGGTAAGGTGTGACTGATACTTCTTCCAGAGAACCGAAATAACATAAGAGCTAGGAGCAGGAGTAGGCCATCTGACCCCTCGAGCCTGCTCCGCCATTCAATGAGATCATGGCTGATCTTTTGTGGACTCAGCTCCACTTTCCGGCCCGAACACCATAACCCTTAATCCCTCTATTCTTCAAAAAACTATCTATCTTTATCTTAAAAACATTTAATGAAGGAGCCTCGACTGCTTCCCTGGGCAAGGAATTCCATAGATTCACAACCCTTTGGGTGAAGAAGTTCCTCCTAAACTCAGTCCTAAATCTACTTCCCCTTATTTTGAGGCTGTGCCCCATAGTTCTGCTTTCACCCGCCAGTGGAAACAACCTGCCCGCATCTATCCTATCTATTCCCTTCATAATTTTATATGTTTCTATAAGATCCCCCCTCATCCTTCTAAATTCCAACGAGTTCAGTCCCAGTCTACTCAACCTCTCCTTGTAATCCAACCCCTTCAGCTCTGGGATTAACCTAGTGAATCTCCTCTGCACACCCGCCAGTGCCAGTACGTCCTTTCTCAAGTAAGGAGACCAAAACTGAACACACTACTCCAGGTGTGGCCTCACTAACACCGTATACAATTGCAGCATAAGCATGACTGGCTGAATAGCCTCGTGCTGTAACCATTAAAAAAAAATTTCCAATTAAGGTGCAATTTAGCGTGGCCAATCCACCTCGCCTGCACATCTTTGGGTTGTGGGGGTGAGACCCACGCAGACACTGAGAATGTGCAAACTCCGCGCGGACAGTGACCTGGGGCCGGGATCGAACCCGGATCCTTGGTGCCGTGAGGCGGCAGTGCTAAGCACTGCGCCCCCGTGCCGCCCTTTGCTGTAACCATTCTATGGTTATGGTGGTGGATGTAGTGTCGAGTTGGATGTGTTGCTTTATCCTAGATGGTGTCGAACATCTTGCGTTTTATTGGAGCTTCACTCATCCAAGCAGATGGAAAGTGTTCCTGATTTGTGGATTGCAGGAGCTGGAAAGGCTTTGAGCAAACCGGATGTGTGAATCCCTTGCCTCAGAATATCCATGATGTGGAGATACCGGTGTTGGACTGGGGTGGGCACAGTAAGAAGTCTTACAACACCAGGTTAAAGTCCAACAGGTTTGTTTTGAATCACTAGCTTTCGGAGCACTGTTCTTTCCTTCCTCACCTGAGGAAGGAGCTGTGCTCCGAAAGCTAGTGATTCAAAACAAACCTGTTGGACTTTAACCTGGTGTTGTAAGACTTCTTACTCCGAATAAGCAGCCATTGACCTGTTCTTGCAGCCACTGTATTTATTTAGATGTCTGTTTAAAGTTCCGATGCCCTGCAGGATTTTCTTATTGAATGTCGGTGTCACTGGCTCGGTCATCATTTATTGCCCATCCCTAATTGCCCTTTAGAAGGTGGTGGCCAGCTGCTTTCTTGAACCGCTGCAGTCCCCGACGATGGGATTTCAGTGATGATCATGCTACTAAATGTCAAGTGGAGGTGTTTAGACTCTTGTCAGAGCCGATCATTTCCAGGCACTTGTGTGACATGAATTTTACTTGCCACTGATCAACCCCAGCCTGAACATTGCCCACATTGTGCTGTCTGCAGGCACAGACTGCTTCAGTAAGTGAGGAGTCGTAAATGGTACTGAACTTTGAAGCAGCTGAAGATGGTTGGGCCCAGGACATTACTCCGAAAAACTTCAGCAGTGATGTCCTGGGGCTGACACAAATGGCCTTCAACAAACAACAAATTGATAACCCCTTTAAAGTAATAAAACATCCTAATTTTAATAATAATCTTTATTATTGTCACAAGTAGGCTTACATTAACACTGCAATGAAGTTACTGTGAAAATCCCCTAGTCACCACATTCCGGCGCCTGTTCGGGTACACAGAGGAAGAATTCAGAATGTCCAATTCACCTAACAGCACGTTTCTCGGGACTTGTGGGAGGAAACCGGAGCACCCGGAGGAGACCCACGCAGACACGGGGAGAACATGCAGACTCCGCACAGACCGTGACCCAAGCCGGGAATCGAACCTGGGACCCTGGCGCTGTGACAAAATATGTCACCAAGCCAGTCATAGAAATATTAAAGTAGTTAATCTAAAGCATGGTCGATTAGATAGTGCCTTAAAGGAGGGAATAAGGTAAAGAGCTTGAGGAGGAGTATTCCAGAATATTCGGCCAAATGAAGGCATGGCAGCCAGTGTTAGACCGAATGATGTTGGGATGTTGAAGAGGCCTGGATTTGAGGAATGTAAAGGTTGTAGAGCTGAAGGAGATTACAGAGGTAGGGGCGAGTCCATGGAGAAATTTGAAGATTGAGAATTTTGAAATTAAGGTGTTGCTAAACCAGGAGCCTTGCTCTTTCCCAGGGCCGGTGCAGACTCGATGGGCTGAATGGCCTCCTCCTGCACTGTAAATTCTATCATTCAATGTGGGTCACAGAGCAATAGCGGAGAAGATAAACAGGATTTGGTGTCAGTTCGAACACGAGCAGCAGAGTTCTGGATGACGTTATGTTTGTGGAGGATAGTCTTTGCCAACTGTGTGAAAGGCTGCCGACAGGGAGAGAAGGACGAAGAGGAATGTTTACCTTTGTCGCAGTCACACGGGATGTTATTTCTGACTTTAACTTGGTTCAGTGCTGTGTAGCCATCTGGGATGGCCACTTCCAGAATACAAAATGGACATTTGCAAAGATTGCAGGGAACTAAGGATTGCTAAGAAAGCAAGCAGGCACAGAACCTGTACCTGTATTGGAACCGCAGCTCCCAGACGAGACTGAAACTGTAGGTCCATTTGCATCTTGATGGCCCATCTGCGGGAACAAAGGGAGATACTCAAGTAACCGATCTAGCTCCAGACTGCATGGCGCCAGTTCCCCAAACCGAAAGCACGAACAAAGCCAGGCCAACGGCCACCTAGGACACGCCCAGCCATCAGGGCACCCACCCCTTTATTGATCAAGATCAATACGAGTGATCAACATAGAACATAGAACATAGAACAATACAGCGCAGTACAGGCCCTTCGGCCCACGATGTTGCACTGAAACAAAAGCCATCTAACCTACACTATGCCATTATCATCCATATGTTTATCCAATAAACTTTTAAATGCCCTCAATGTTGGCGAGTTCACTACTGTAGCAGGTAGGGCATTCCACGGCCTCACTACTCTTTGCGTAAAGAACCTACCTCTGACCTCTGTCCTATATCTATTACCCCTCAGTTTAAAGTTATGTCCCCTCGTGCCAGCCATATCCATCTGCGGGAGAAGGCTCTCACTGTCCACCCTATCCAACCCCCTGATCATTTTGTATGCCTCTATTAAGTCTCCTCTTAACCTTCTTCTCTCCAACGAAAACAACCTCAAGTCCATCAGCCTTTCCTCATAAGATTTTCCCTCCATACCAGGCAACATCCTGGTAAATCTCCTCTGCACCCGCTCCAAAGCCTCCACGTCCTTCCTATAATGCGGTGACCAGAACTGTACGCAATACTCCAAATGCGGCCGTACCAGAGTTCTGTACAGCTGCAACATGACCTCCCGACTCCGGAACTCAATCCCTCTACCAATAAAGGCCAACACTCCATAGGCCTTCTTCACAACCCTATCAACCTGGATGGCAACTTTCAGGGATCTATGTACATGGACACCTAGATCCCTCTGCTCATCCACACTTTCAAGAACTTTACCATTAGCCAAATATTCCGCATTCCTGTTATTCCTTCCAAAGTGAATCACCTCACACTTCTCTACATTAAACTCCATTTGCCACCTCTCAGCCCAGCTCTGCAGCTTATCTATATCCCTCTGTAACCTGCTACATCCTTCCACACTATCGACAACACCACCGACTTTAGTATCGTCTGCAAATTTACTCACCCACCCTTCTGCGCCTTCCTCTAGGCCATTGATAAAAATGACAAACAGCAACGGCCCCAGAACAGATCCTTGTGGTACGCCACTTGTGACTGTACTCCATTCTGAACATTTCCCATCAACCACCACCCTCTGTCTTCTTTCAGCTAGCCAATTTCTGATCCACATCTCTAAATCACCCTCAATCCCCAGCCTCCGTATTTTTTGCAATAGCCTACCGTGGGGAACCTTATCAAACGCTTTGCTGAAATCCATATACACCACATCAACTGCTCTACCCTCGTCTACCTGTTCAGTCACCTTCTCAAAGAACTCAATAAGGTTTGTGAGGCATGACCTACCCTTCACAAAGCCATGCTGACTATCCCTGATCATATTATTCCTATCTAGATGATTATAAATCTTGTCTCTTATAATCCCCTCCAAGACTTTACCCACTACAGACGTGAGGCTCACCGGTCTATAGTTGCCGGGGTTGTCTCTGCTCCCCTTTTTGAACAAAGGGACCACATTTGCTGTCCTCCAGTCCTCTGGCACTATTCCTGTAGCCAATGATGACATAAAAATCAAAGCCAAAGGTCCAGCAATCTCTTCCCTGGCCTCCCAGAGAATCCTAGGATAAATCCCATCAGGTCCCGGGGACTTATCTATTTTCAGCCTGTCCAGAATTGCCAACACCTCTTCCCTACGTACCTCAATGCCATCTATTCTATTAGCCCGGGGCTCAGCACTCTCCTCCACAACATTATCTTTTTCCTGAGTGAATACTGACGAAAAATATTCATGTAGTATCTCGCCTATCTCTTCAGACTCCACACACAATTTCCCATCCCTGTCCTTGACTGGTCCTACTCTTTCCCTAGTCATTCGCTTATTCCTGACATACCTATAGAAAGCTTTTGGGTTTTCCTTGATCCTTCCTGCCAAATACTTCTCATGTCCCCTCCTTGCTCGTCTTAGCTCTCTCTTTAGATCCTTCCTCGCTACCTTGTAGCTATCCATCGCCCCAACCGAAACTTCACACTTCATCTTCACATAGGCCTCCTTCTTCCTCTTAACAAGAGATTCCACTTCCTTGGTAAACCACGGTTCCCTCGCTCGACGCCTTCCTCCCTGTCTGACCGGTACATACTTATCAAGAACACGCAGTAGCTGATCCTTGAATAAGCCCCACTTATCCAGTGTGCCCAACACTTGCAGCCTACTTCTCCACCTTATCCCCCCCAAGTCACGTCTAATGGCATCATAATTGCCCTTCCCCCAGCTATAACTCTTGCCCTGCGGTGTATACTTATCCCTTTCCATCATTAACGTAAACGTCACCGAATTGTGGTCACTGTCCCCAAAGTGCTCTCCTACCTCCAAATCCAACACCTGGCCTGGTACATTACCCAAAACTAAATCCAACGTGGCCTCTCCTCTTGTTGGCCTGTCAACATATTGTTTCAGGAAACCCTCCTGCACACACTGTACAAAAAACGACCCATCTATTGTACTCGAACTATATCTTTTCCAGTCAATATTTGGAAAGTTAAAGTCTCCCATAATAACTACCCTGTTACTTTCACTCATATCCAGAATCATCTTCGCCATCCTTTCCTCTACATCCCTAGAACTATTAGGAGGCCTATAAAAAAACTCCCAACAGGGTGACCTCTCCTTTCCTGTTTCTAACTTCAGCCCACACTACCTCGGAAGAAGAGTCCCCATCTAGCATCCTCTCCGCCACCGTAATACTGCTCTTGACTAGCAGCGCCACACCTCCCCCTCTTTTGCCTCCTCTCTGAGCTTACTAAAACACCTAAACCCCGGAACCTGCAACATCCATTCCTGTCCCTGCTCTATCCATGTCTCCGAAATGGCCACAACATCGAAGTCCCAGGTACCAACCCATGCTGCCAGTTAGTTCCCCTACCTTGTTTCGTATACTCCTGGCATTGAAGGAGACACACTTCAAACCACCTACCTGAACACTGGCCCCCTCCTGCGACGTCAAATCTGTGCTCCTGACCTCTATACTCATTCTCCCTTACCCTAAAACTACAATCCAGGTTCCCATGCCCCTGCTGCATTAGTTTAAACCCCCCCCAAAGAGCACTAACAAATCTCCCCCCCCCCCCCCCCCCCCCCCCAGGATATTTGTGCCCCTCGGGTTCAGATGTAGACCATCCTGTCTGTAGAGGTCCCACCTACCCCTGAAAGAGCCCCAGTTATCCAGAAATCTGAATCCCTCCTGCCTGCACCATCCCTGTAGCCACGTGTTTAAATGCTCTCTCTCCCTATTCCTCATCTCACTATCACGTGGCACGGGCAACAACCCAGAGATAACAACTCTGTTTGTTCTAGTTCTGAGCTTCCATCCTAGCTCCCTGAAAGCCTGCCTGACATCCTTGTCCCCTTTCCTACCTATGTCGTTAGTGCCAATGTGGACCACGACTTGGAGCTGCTCCCCCTCCTATCTGTGCCCCTGACTATAGAGTCCCCAATTACTAATGCTCTGCTCCTCTCCCCCCTTCCCTTCTGAGCAACAGGGACAGGCTCCGTGCCAGAGGCCCGTACCCCATGGCTTACCCCTGGTAAGTCGTCCCCCCCACAAGTCTCCAAAGCGGTATACTTGTTTCTCAGGGGAAAGACCGCAGGGGATCCCTGCACTGACTGCTTTTTCCCAGTCCCTCTTACAGTTACCCACCTATCTCCAATCTTTGGTGTAACTAATTCCCTGAAGCTGCTATCTATGACCCCTTCTGCCTCCCGAATGATCCGAAGTTCTTCCAACTCCAGCTCCAGTTCCCTAACTCGGTCTTGGAGGAGCTGGAGATGGCAGCACTTCCTGCAGGTAAAATCAGCAGGGACACTAACTGCATCCCTCACCTCAAACATCCTGCAGGAGGAACATTGCACTCCCTTCCCTGCCATTCCTCTTACTTTCGACCAAGATCTGGCTAACAACTAAATTAAATTTTTATAAAAAAAAATAATAATATAATAAAATATGGTACTTACCTCAGACCAATGGGTTTTATTATTAGGTTAGAGGAGGAGGGCGGGTGGGAGACACTACACGTGTAGTGTCTCGGGTTTCCTCTCCACCAGAATTTATTGGTGAGGGTCTTCCCAGACGTCCGCGGGTCGACTTCCTGTTCCCGCCTAAAAAACTAATTTTAAAAAAAAAAAGAAAAATTCTCAGCTCCTGCTGAAATTGACTAACCAGCCAGCTCCACTCCCGCCGAAATCGACTGGCCTGCCCCTGCAAAGACAAGTGCTTTTAAAGGTTGACTTACCTCCCAGCAGCCACTTCCGCAATGCTCCCGCTGAAACTGACTCACCAGCTGTTCTCACGCCGAAATCGTCTGGCCTGCCCCTGCAAGATATGGCCCAATTGATCGGGGCCAAGTTCAAGGCCCGCCCAAAAGCGCACGAAGCCCCTTCGGATATAAGAGGAAGGCCCCGAGGGAGAATCGCTCTCTTGGACTCGGCTCTCAAAGCGGAGAGATCCTTCCACCAGCTACACCAGAAGCAAGTAAGTCCAAGGTCCAAACAAGCCGAGTGGTAAGGAAGCCCATGAGCTTCTCGCACTTCTGGGAAGCGAGGGTGGGGGAAATAGGGGAGAATTGTTTAAGGCGATAGTCTGTAGTTGAGAAAAGAAGGCAGGATGATTCTGGAATTTGTGAGCAGATTGAGAGCAGAGCTGGAGAATGTTTTATGTGATCCAATCAGATCGACTGTGATTGGCGAAACCAGTTATCTATATCCTATCAAGTGTACATCCCTTGGATTTAAGGGATGCCAAGGTGAGAGAGGGTCTTAATGGAGACTAGGATGTTGATGATGGGGGCAGTGTGTGGGGAGTGAGCTGTAATAGTGTTGTGAAAGGAGAGGCCAATGTTGAAGGTTATCATAGAATTTACAGTGCAGAAGGAGGCCATTCAGCCCATCGAGTCTGCACCGGCTCTTGGAAAGAGCACCCTACCCAAGGTCAACACCGCCACCCTATCCCCATAACCCAGTAACCCCACCCAACACTAAGGGCAATTTTTGGACACTAAGGGCAATTTATCATGGCCAATCCACCTAACCTGCACATCTTTGGACTGTGGGAGGAAACCGGAGCACCCGGAGGAAACCCACGCACACACTGGGAGGATGTGCAGACTCCGCACAGACAGTGATCCAAGCCCAAATTGAACCTGGGACCCTGGAGCTGTGAAGCGATTGTGCTATCCACAAGGCTACCGTGCTGCCCGTGGGGGCAGTGTGGGGGGAGTGTACTGTAATAGTGTTGTGAAAGGAGAGGCTAATAGCTAGAGAGTTGGGACATCGAAAGTGCAGTTGGAATTGGAAGAGACTTTGCGGGGGTGAATCCAGAAGGAAGTGGGGCTTGGAAAGAGGATGTGGGTGGCAGTATTCCTCTGCCTTGGATTGCCTTCAAGCTTCCACACATCTCTCGGGTACCCAGAATCACCAACAGAACACCACCACTCTATAGGCTGTATTATTACTGATTAGTAAGTTTGCAGACGACACAAAGGTGGAATTGCGGATAGCGATGAGGACTGTCCGAGGATGCAGCAGGATTTAGATCGTTTGGAGACTTGGGCAGAGAGATGGCAGATAGAGTTTAATCCGGACAAATGTGAGGTAATGCATTTTGGAAGGTCTAATGCAGGTAGGGAATATACAGTGAATGGTAGAACCCTCAAGAGTATTGAAAGTCAGAGAGATCTAGGTGTACAGGTCCACAGGTCACTGAAAGGGGCAACACAGGTGGAGAAGGTAGTCAAGAAGGCATACGGCATGCTTGCCTTCATTGGCCGGGGCATTGAGTATAAGAATTGGCAAGTCATGTTGCAGCTGTATAGAAGCTTAGTTAGGCCACACTTTGAGTATAGTGTTCAATTCTGGTCGCCACACTACCAGAAGGATGTGGAGACTTTAGAGCGGGTTCAGAAGAGATTTACCAGAATGTTGCCTGGTATGGAGGGCATTAGCTATGAGGAGCGGTTGAATAAACTCGATTTGTTCTTACTGGAATGACGGAGGTTGAGGGGCGACCTGATGGAGGTCTACAAAATTGAGGGGCATACACAGAGTGGATAGTCAGAGGCTTTTCCCCAGGGTAGAGGGGTCAATTACTAGGGGGCATAGGTTTAAGGTGCGAGGGGCAAGGTTTAGAGATGTACGAGGCAAGTTTTTTTACGCAGAGGGTAGTGGGTGCCTGGAACTTGCTGCCGGAGGAGATGGTGGAAGCAGGGACGATAGTGACATTTAAGGGGCATCTTGACAAATACATGAATAGGATGGGAATAGAGGGATACGGACCCAGGAACTGTCGAAGATTTTAGTTTAGACGGGCAGCATGGTCGGCACAGGCTTGGAGGGGCGAAGGGCCTGTTCCTGTGCAGTACTTTTCTTTGTTCTTTGTTTGTATTAAGGTCACCAATCTTCAGAATACATCTGGCCTGGCTTCTCGCTAACCAACTTCGCCAAGTCTGCACTTTTCAGCTCAAGTCTGTAACTGGGAGTCTCTCTGTCCCTTTCTTTAACCTCCGTGAGCAGTACCTTTCTTCAGTTTCTATTTCTTTCATCCCTGTGACTTTAGTCTTCCTGGTGCTCCTCTTTTCATTCCCTGGTTTCTAGAACCATCTGGTCTTTAGCTACTGGGACTTGCATTCTTGCTCTTACTCCATTATCCTGCTTCCCTTCTGGCAATTTCTGTGAGAGCTGCTTCCTCTCCAATATCTAATTCCAACTGCCACTGGATCCAACTTAACACTAAAGTCAAAATGATTTTTTGAACCTAAAGTGGCCCTTGGTTGCTAAGCAGCAGCCCAGTCTTTCTTTAACACTTGAGTTATGGTCCAGGGTTTAGAGAACCGCAAAGTGTAGCATGGAGTTCACCTGACTCACAACTTTTAATAGATTGTGGTATGGGGAGCACATGGCCCTCTCTACAGGTGTGGAACAGCAGAAATCAAAAAGTATTTTTTTAAGCAAAACAATGTTTATTCTATGAATTCAAGTTAACCTTTTTAAAACAAACTGAAAATCTTCGCAACCATTAATTCAAATACAACCCCCAAAGACTACAACACTGAGTAATCCTTACTTTCCTTTTAACATCCATAAGACTTTTTAAAAAAAAAAAAACCTTTAACAGAAGCACATCAGGTTTAAATTCACTACTGAGAACTGTTATAATTCTGAATTCACCAAATGATCAAGAGATAGTCTTTACACGGCAGAGCGAACAACAATACACCTCCTGCGGCTGACTGGAGCTCCAACACTGAAACAAAACCAAAAAAACACAGACACACCCAAGCTTTTCTCAAAGTGAAACTCAAAAGCTGACAGACAGCCCAGCTCCACCCACACTCTGACATCACTGCCGTAATAAACACCCATTTCTTAAAGGTACACCCACTACAGTTGTTCTAGAAAAAACATCCATTTCGTAAAGGTACACTCACATGACACTTGTTTGTTTTTATGTTATAAACTCTCTAATCACAATGCCGGCACAAGTTGAAATTAAACCAAACACCCCGTGCAGGCTAGCCCCTTTGTTTAACATGGATCTAACTAAAGTTTAACTTTTTTTACACAGAAACACACAATTAAACTCACCTAAATCTGTGCCTTGTTTCTAATACCCCAAAATACAAATAGCGATTACTTAAAACTGCATGTTCTCTTTTTAAAAAAAAATACATTTTATTTCAAACACAAACAATTACAAATAACACCTTAAAATAAACATATCTCCTACAATTTGTCAAATCTGACCCTTTTCCCCCCTAAACTCCCCCTCAACCTTGCAAGCCTCCCTCAGCATCGCCATTTCCGCCTGCAGCAAAACAATCCGGTCACTATGACCCGACATCGCCCTTTCCACCTCTTGGACTGCGCTTCTGAACGCTTCTCCCCCATGGTCCTGCGCAAGAGGGGTTACTGCTCCCCTCAATCACACCAGACCAGTCAGCCTGCATCTCCTTTCGCTGTTGGACGAAATTTCCCCTCAATAAAATCCATCAACCACTCCAGAAGCAGTGTGGCAGACGCCGCCGACCTGCGCCCCTCTGCCGTTTTTACCAAAGGTGCTGCGTCACCAGTGTCCTCCGACCCCTGAGCGAGGGCTCACTCGGCCTTTTGCCGGGTCCGGTACCCTGCTGACATTCCACTCTTGAGGGAGAACCCGTCACCCTCCTCTCACTCCGCACTTTATCCACAAGGGTAGCCCATTAAATGGGCAGAAGGGTCCAAAACCAACACCCCCGAGCAGGTGCCACTTTGTGCGCGCCCGTCAGCCCATGGCCGCCACCAAAGCTACCTGTTTCCTGACCAGATATAACATGGCCATAAGCTTGGAGGTAGCTTTTTTCAGGGGCATCTTGAAGCAGGAAAAGCGGAGTGGTTTCGGGAGGACATTCCACAGCTTTGGGCGCACGCAGCTGAAGGCAAGCCCGTGTGTTGACATTGGCTGCCCTGTTTCCGTGACGACACTTTAAAAATACGTAACTGGCTGTAAGTGTGTGCTGAGGTTGTGAACGGCTCCATGTGAAATACAAGATCAATCTCCCTTTTTCCATTTTTAAATCCCGTGGTTGTAATCCGATTTTCTGTTTTCTATTTGTAGTGTGCGCTGAGGGCCAGTGTCCGAGTTGGTTTGCGATTTCGGTCAACCAGCAGGGCTTCGGCAGCTGTTGAGGCAAGCCAAGCATCAACCGGGTTCAACTTTGGTAAGCTGGCTTCCAAACAGCCAACCAATTAGCTTCACGCTTACATTTTATACTTCAGTGTTTAACTGTGTTAGAATAGGAAGCAGAAGTGGGCCAAATGGCCACATGATCTTGCTCTACCATTCAGTAACATCATGGCTAATCTTCTACCTCAACTTCACATTCCCACCATTTCTCTTGATTTGCCCATATCCAAACATCTATCCATCTCAGTTTTAAATGCACTCGACGACAGCATCCACAGCTCTCGGGGGCAAAGAATTCCAAACATTCACACCCTCTTAATAACGAAACATCCCCTTCATCTTAGTCCTAAATGGTTGACATTCAATGTGCTGTTATTCGACGCTATCTTTTATCCCCTGAATTTATATTAGCTGAGTTTATGTTATAAATGTTAAATTGTTATGTTAAATTAGCTGAATGCTAACCAGGCTGGGCTGAGGGACTTTAGTTGCCTAAATGTGCTTCTATTGTTTGTAATTCCTTGAGAATAAAGAAGTTCTTTTGAGAGGTTGGTCATGAAGCGCATCAACTCCATCCTCCCAGAACGCCTTGATCCACTGCAATTCGCATACCGCTGCAACCGGTCCACAGCAGACTTCATCTCCCTGGCCCTACACACATCCCAGGAGCATTTCGACAACAAGGGCTCAGACTCCTGACTACAGCTCCGCCTTCAACACCATAATCCCAGCCAAGCTCATATCAAAGCTCCAAAACCTAGGATCCCTCTGCAACTGAATCCTCGACTTTCTGACCCACAGACCACAATCAGTACAAATGAACAACAACACCTCCTCCACAATAGTCCTCAATACCGGGGCACCGCAGAGCCTCGTACTTAGCCCCCTACTCTACTCCCTGTACACACATGACTGCGTGGCAAAACTTGATTTCAACTCCATCTACATGTTTGCTGACGACACGACCATAGTGGAGGGCAGCACGGTAGCATTGTGGATAGCACAATTGCTTCACAGCTACAGGGTCCCAGGTTCGATTCCGGCTTGGGTCACTGTCTGTGCGGAGTCTGCACATCCTCCCCGTGTGTGCGTGAGTTTCCTCCGGGTGCTCCGGTTTCCTCCCACAGTTCAAAGATGTGCAGGTTAGGTGGATTGGCCATGATAAATTGCCCTTAGTGTCCAAAATTGCCCTTAGTGTTGGATGGGGTTACTGGGTTATGGGGATAAGGTGGAGGTGTTGACCTTGGGTCGGGTGCTCTTTCCAAGAGCTGGTGCAGACTTGATGGGCCGAATGGCCTCCTTCTCTGTAAATTCTATGATAATCTATGATAGTGGGTCAGATCTTCAATAACGACGCGTCAGAATACAGGAGGGAGATTGAGAACCTAGTGGAGTGGTGCAATGACAGCAATCTATCCCTCAATGCCAGCAGAACTAAAGAGCTGGTCATTAACTTCAAGAAGCAAAGTACTGTACACACCCCTGTCAGCATCAACGGGGCTGAGGTGGAGATGGTTAGCAGTTTCAAATTCCTAGGGGTACACATCTCCAAAAATCTGTTCTGGTCCACCCACATCGATGCTACCACCAAGAAAGCACAACAGCGCCTATACTTCCTCAGGAAACTAAGGAAATTTGGCATGTCCACATTAACCCTTACCAACTTTTACAGATGCACCATAGAAAGCATCCTCTCGGGCTGCATCACAGCCTGGTATGGCAACTGCTCGGCCCAAGACCACAAAAAATTTCAGAGTCGTGAACACCGCCCAGTCCATCACACGAACCTGCCTCCCATCCATTGACTCCATCTACACCTCCCGCTGCCTGGGGAAAGCGGGCAGTATAATCAAAGATCCCTCCCACCCGGCTTACTCACTCTTCCAACTTCTTCCATCGGGCAGGAGATACAGAAGTCTGAGAACACGCACGAACAGACTCAAAAACAGCTTCTTCCCCACTGTCACCAGACTCCTAAATGACCCTCTTATGGACTGACCTCATTAACACTACACCCTGTATGCTTCATCCGATGCCAGTGTCTATGTCTTTACATTGTGTACCTTGTGTTGCCCTATTATGTATTTTCTTTTTACTTTATTGTATTTTGATGTGCTAAATGATCTGTTTGAAGCTGCTCGCAGAAAAATACTTTTCACTGTTCACCTCGGTACACGTGACAATAAACCAATCCAGAATAAAAGACTGAGGCTGAGATCAGATCAAGGCATTCAAGATGTTGCAAGGATTCAGAGAAATTGGGCAGGATTCTCCGAAGCCGCGCCGACTGGGAGAATCGGCGTTCGGGCCATTTTTTTCGCCCGACGCTAGCGCGCGATTCTCCGAGGTGCGGAGAATCGGCGGCGGTGCATTTGGCGCGGCACCGGTCACTATCCGCGGCCGGGCCGCCGATTCTCCGGCCCGGATGGGCCGAGCGACCACGCGTAAACGGCCTAGTCCTGCCGCCGCCGCCGTCCACACCTGGTCGCTGCTGGCGGGTGCTCGTTGTGAAGGCTTGGGGGGGGGGGGGGGGAGCTCCGTTCCTGGGGGAGGGGGGCCTCCGATGGGGTCTGGCCCACGATCGGGGCTCACTAATCGGCGGGCCGGCCTCTCTCTCCCCCCTCCGCGGGTCTCCTTGCGCGACCGGCCCCAGATCTCCGGCGCCATGTTGGTGAAGGGCCGGAGCGCTCCGCGAGGCTACCGCGCATGCGTCGGTTGGCACCGGCGCCACTGCGCATGTCATCGTTGCCGCCGGCGCAACTGCGCATGCCCTGTAGGGGCCAGAATTCGACGTGGGAGCGGCCTGTCCACGCAGACATAAAACACGACAGCGTTTGCGACGGCGTGGACACTCTGACTCCATTCCGGAGAATCACGCCCATTATTTCATCAGGACTCTCAATGGGAGGGTATAATCTTAATATTCGTGTTGTTCAGATTTCCAGCATCTCTTGTATTTTACTTTTATTTTGTGAAAAGAGGATCTGTTTGGAAGTTGCTTGTGGCAATGTCTAGGGTGACGGAGCTGATTCCACACTCTCACAGTTGTGATGCAGGAGGAATGAGCTTCAGTGAGGATGCTGGATTTTGTTTATCTGTCTTCCCACTTTGAATATCCTGTCAGTGTAAATTCTCCTGCCTGGAGATGGTCCAGTGGTTCCCAAACTTATTTATGTCATGGCACACTTTTAAAAACTGAGGCACATCGCCTATGTTCTCCAACTGAACTGCCCTCTTGCCAAAGCGTTCAATCTCTAAAACCTCCTAAAAACATGTCAAGCCACCATTTAGTACAACTTTCATTGGTGCAAGAAGTTTACAATGAAAACCGTGGCTTTCTTAACTTGCATATCAAATATAATTTTGGAGCCTGCTTCTCCTTTTCTTAACTTTATTGGAGGAAACCCATGCAGACACGGGGAGAATGTGCAAATTCCACATAATTGGCTGAGCTGGATTCATCCTGCTTTTTTGTTGGCAGGATACAACATGGGCAATTTTCCACATTGTTGGGTAGGTGCCAGTGTTGTAGTTGTACTGGAACAGCTTGGCTAGGGGGTGCGGCAAGTTCTGGCGCACAGGTTTTCAGTACTATTGCCGGAATGTTGTCAAGGTCTGTAGCCTTTGCAGTATCCAGTGCCTTCAACGGTTTCTAAATATCGTGGAGTGAATTGAATTGGCATCTGTGATGCTGGGGACCTCTGGAGCAGGCTGAGATGGATCATCCACTCGGCACTTGTAGCTGAAGGTGGCTGAGAATGCTTTGTTCTGTTGATGAGACAGGAGATACCCAGGGATGGTGGTATCTGGGGCATTGTGAGGTATAACAGGGGCTGGTTGCGCACAGGGCTAAACAGCTGGCTTTGAAAGCAGACCAAGGCAGGCCAGCAGCACGGTTCAATTCCCGTACCAGCCTCCCCGAACAGGCGCCGGACTGTGGCGACTAGGGGCTTTTCACAGTATCTTCAATTGAAGCCTACTTGTGACAATAAGCGATTTTCATTTCATTTTTTCATTTTTCTAACAGTCAGGTTGTTGCTTGACTCGTCTAAGGCCCCTCTCCCAATGTTGGCTCTCCTCATTTCTCCTTTTAGATTCTCCTGAAAGCCAAACTTTGTTCGAGTGTATCTTCGTGTGGTCTGGTGTCAGGTTTTTAATGCTTTACACTCGTGCAAAACACCATTGGATGTTTTACTATGGTAAAGGTGCTATGTGACTGCAAGCTGTTAAGCATGAAGGGAACTTTTAAGGAAACTTTTTATTATTGATGAAAAGTGAGAAAGACCCGTCTTTACTTTTATTCCAGAACTCACGGACGAGCAGAAAGAGTTCCAGACCACAGCACGGAAATTTGCTCGGGAGGAGGTGGTTCCTGCAGCTGCTGAGTATGACAGGAGTGGGGAGGTCAGTGATCTGTGCTGATGGCAGCTCATCACCAACATGGCTCACACATACAGGGCACAGCATGTCCTCGCCCTCGTGAACCGATGATGATAAAAATTAATACGGAGGCATTGCACTGACATGGCTACAAGATGACCGAGATTGGGAACTGAATATTGAAGAGTGTGAGACATTTAGGGAGGACAGAAGTGAAGAAGATGTGGAGGAGGTGGCTCTGTTAATTAATGATAGTATTAGCATATTAGCAAGGGATGACCCAAATTCAGGAAACCAGGATGTAGAAGCAGTTTGCGTTGAGATGAGAATTAATAAAGGCAAGAAGTCACTTGTGGGAGTGGCGACAGGTCCCCGAATTGTAACATAGAAAATAGAAGCCGAAGGAGGCCATTCGGCCCTAACTACACGATAGGACAGAGTATGAAAGAAGAGATAACGGGAACTTGTCAGAAAGGTATGGCAATAATCATGGGGGATTTTGATGTATATCTAGACTGGAAAGATCAGCTGGGCAAAGGTAGCATCAATAAGGAGTTCATAGAATTTTTCAGGATAGTCTCTTAGAACATAACTTTGTGGAGCCAACCAGAGGGCAGGCTATGCTAGCCCTGGTATTGTGAAATGAGATAGGATTAATTAATGACCTCCCTGTGAAGGCACCCCGAGGTAGCAGCAATCATAATGTGATTGAATTTTACATTCAGTTTGGGGGAGCGAAGAGTGGGTCCAAGACTAGTATTTTAAACTTAAATAAGGGCAATCATGAGGGCAAGAAAGTGGAACTAGCTAAAGCGAACGAGGTTCAGTGGCAGTCATTTAAAGGGATATTTCAGTGAGTATCTGAATAGACACATTCCAATAAGAAAAAATCGTTCGAAGGGGAGGGCTCATCATCAATGGTTCAGTGAAATAGTTAAAGACAGTGCTAAACTTAAAAAACAACATATATTTGCACAGTGGCAAAGAACAAAGAAATTTACAGCACAGGAACAGGCCCTTCGGCCCTCCCAGCCTGCGCCGATCCAGATCCTTTATCTAAACCTGTCGCCTATTTTCCAAGGATCTACTTCCCTCTGTTCCCCGCCCGTTCATATATCTGTCTAGATGCATCGTAAATGATGCTATCATGCCCGCCTCTACCACCTCCGCTGGCAAAGCGTTCCAGGCACCCGCCACCCTCTGCTTAAAAAACTTTCCACGCACATCTCCCTTAAACTTTCCCCCTCTCACCTTGAAATCGTGACCCCTTGTAATTGACACCCCACTCTTGGAAAAAGCTTGTTGCTATCCACCCTGTCCATACCTCTCATAATTTTGCAGACCTCAATCAGGTCCCCCCTCAACCTCCGTCTTTCCACAAAAACAATCCTAATCTACTCCACCTTTCTTCATAGCTAGCACCCTCCATATCAGGCAACATCCCGGTGAACTTCCTCTGCACCCTCTCTAAAACATCCACATCCTTCTGGTAATGTGGCGACCAGAATTGCATGCAGTATTCCAAATGTGGCCTAACCAAAGTCCTATACAACTGTAACATGACCTGCCGACTCTTGCACTCAATACCCCGTCCGATGAAGGCAAGCATGCAGGTCAAGATTGGAAAGAATATTGAGAACATCAAAGATTGATAAGGAGGGAAAGATTAGAGTACGAGAGAAATGTCCGTGTGGAGTTTGCACATTCTCCCGGTGTCTGCGTGGGTCTCACCCCCACAACCCAAAAAGATGTGCAGGGTAGGTGGATTGGCCACGCTAAATTGGAAAACATTTTTAAAAAGGGTACGAGAGAAAGCTGGCTCGAACTATAAAGACGGACAGTAGGAGATTCTATAGATACTTAAATAAAGAGTTAACAAAGTGAAAGTACAATTTGTATAAATGACTTGGATGAAGAGTTGCTAAATTTGCTGACACAAAGATAGTGTGGCACAGTGGTTCGCACTGCTGTCTCTCAGTGCCAGGGACCCGGGTTCGATTCTGACCGTGGGTGACTGGAGTCTGCACGTTTTCTCCGTGTCTGTGTGGGTTTCCTCCGGATGCTCCGGTTTCCTCCCACAGTCCAAACATGTGCCGGTTACGTAGATTGACCGTGCTAAATTATCCCTTCATGTCCAAAGGGTTAGGTGGGGTTATGAGGATAGAGTGGGGGCATGGGCCTAGGTGGGGGTGCTCTTTCAGTGGTTGGCGCAGACTCGATGGGCTGAATGGCCCCCTTCTGCACTGTAGTGATTCAATATGAAAGTAAATTTTGAAGAGGAGAGAAGGAAGCTACGAAAGGTCAAAGGGTGCAAAGGGTCAATTTTGGCAGGAAGAGGAGAAACAAAGCTTATTACCTAAATGGTGAGAGATTGCAGAACTCTGATGTGCAGAGGGATCTGGGTGTCCTGGTACATGAATCAGGAAAGGCTGGATACAGGTACAGCAAGTAATTCGGAAAGCCCATAGAATATTATTGTTTATTGTGATGGGAATTGAATTTAAAAAAGCCTGGAGGTTATGCCTCAGTTGTACAGGGCACTAGTGAGACCCCATATTGTAGTGTGTACAATAATGGTCTCCTTATTTAAGGAAAGATGTAAATACGTTGGAAGCAGTTCAGAGAAGGTTCACTCAACTAATACCAGGATTGGGCGGGTTGCCTTGAAAGGAAAGGCTGGAGGGATTAAGTTTGTATCCGCTGGAGTTTAGAAGAGTAACAGGTGACTTGATCGAAACTGCTTAAGATCCTCGGGGGTAATGATAGATGTGGAGAGCGGGATTCCTCTTCTGGGAGAATCTGGAACTAGGATCACTGTTTAAAAATAACGGGTCACTCTTTTAAGACTGAGATGAAGGACTTTTTTTTTTAAGGGTTGTCCCTGGACGTCAAATGGGAGTGGAAGCGGCATCTTTATCCAGCTCCGCCTTAAAAAATATTAGATCTGAACTTCCGGGTGCGGCGATGACCAGCTGAGTCGCACGTTTCGGCAGCTCCCGGTGAAACGGACTTTTGGGCTCTTGATAGGAGCCCCAACGGCAATTTTGACGGCTAAAAACACTGTGTGGTAAACCAGAAGGGAATCCCCCCTGGATACGGATGAAAAAAGGAGGAGAGAGTGGCCGGATTGCAGTGGATCCTTTAGAACAGCGGCAAGGAAGGCAAGCAAAAACCAAGATGGCGTCGGAAGGTGGCAGTTTAACATGGGGCCCTGAACAACAAGAGTTCTTGAAATGCTGTGTGGAAGAACTCAAAAAGGAAATGAAGAAAGAGCTGTTGGCCCCGATACTACAGGCGATCGAAGGGCTAAAGGAGGAACAAAAGACCCAGGAGCGGGAGCTTCGGGTCGTGAAGGCAAAGGCAGCCGAGAATGAGGACGACATACAGGGCCTGGTGGTGAAGACGGAGACGCATGAGGCACATCAGAAACGATGTGTGGAAAGGTTGGAGGCACAGGAGAACAACGCAAGGAGGAACAACCTGAGGATTCTTGGTCTTCCTGAAGGTGTGGAGGGAGCGGACGTCGGGGCATATATGAGCACGATGCTGCACTCGTTAATGGGAGCGGAGGCCCCGGCGGGTCCGTTGGAGGTGGAGGGAGCATACCGAGTGATGGCGCGAGGACCGAGAGCAGGAGAAATTCCCAGAGCCATAGTGGTGAGATTCCTCCGTTTTAAGGATAGAGAAATGGTCCTTAGATGGGCAAAGAAAACTCGGAGCAGTAAATGGGAGAACGCGGTGATCCGCGTTTATCAAGACTGGAGTGCGGAGGTGGCGAGAAGGAGGGCGAGCTTTAATCGGGCCAAGGCGGTGCTTCATAAAAAGAAGATAAAATTTGGAATGCTGCAACCGGCAAGACTGTGGGTCACATATCGAGGGAGGCACCACTACTTTGAGACGGCGGATGAAGCGTGGACTTTTATTGTGGAAGAAAAACTGGAACAAAGCGGTGGGGCGAATGTGGGGGGCGAAGAGGGGGGTTAAAAAGGGGGGAAAGAGGAGTTTTATGTACTAATCCTGCAATGTGGTAACTTTTCTCTCTTCCACAGGTGGTGATGGGGGGGGGAGGGGAGGTGGAGGAGATGGGGCGTTGGCCATTGGGGGCGGGGCCAAGGGAGAAGCGCTGGCTTGGTTCCCGCGCTATGATAATCATGGCGGGAATAGAGAAGCAGGAAGGAGGGGGCGTCGCACGGTGCGAGACGAGGTCACGGGGGGAAGCCGAGGTCGGCCAGAGTTTGCTGACTTCTGGGAGCAACATGGGGGGAGTAATTACGCTAGAGGGGGATCTAGCAGGGGGGGGGGGGTGGTGGGAGGGGGGAATTACTGGGTTGCTGCTGCTGGGGAGAGGGGGGAGCTGGTATGGGAGGGGATGGGCGGGGGGGGGGCACCGCCTGGGGGAGATACAGCTGCGTGGGAACCGGGTGAGGAGCTGGAAAAAGGGGATGGCTAATCGACAAGGGGGGGTGTAGGAAGCCCCCCAACCCGGCTGATCACGTGGAACGTGAGAGGGCTGAACGGGCCGATAAAGAGGGCACAGGTCCTCGCACACCTTAAGAAACTTAAGGCAGATGTGGTTATGTTACAGGAAACGCACCTGAAACTGATAGACCAGGTTAGGCTACGCAAAGGATTGGTGGGGCAGGTGTTCCATTCGGGGCTAGATGCGAAAAACAGGGGGGCGGCTATATTAGTGGGGAAGCGGGTAATGTTCGAGGCAAAGACTATAGTGGCGGATAACGGGGGCAGATACGTGATGGTGAGTGGCAAACTACAGGGGGAGACGGAGGTTTTGGTAAACGTATATGCCCCGAACTGGGATGATGCCAATTTTATGAGGCGGATGCTAGGACGCATTCCGGACCTAGAGATGGGAAAGCTGATAATGGGGGGAGATTTTAATACGGTGTTGGAACCAGGGCTGGATAGGTCGAAGTCCAGGACTGGAAGGAGGCCGGCAGCAGCCAAGGTACTTAAAGATTTTATGGAGCAGATGGGAGGTGTAGACCCGTGGAGATTTAGCAGACCTAGGAGTAAGGAGTTTTCGTTTTTCTCCTATGTCCACAAAGTCTATTTGCGAATAGACTTTTTTGTGCTGGGAAGGGCGTTGATCCCGAAGGTGAGGGGAACGGAGTATACGGCTATAGCCATTTCGGATCACGCTCCACACTGGGTAGACTTGGAGATAGGGGAGGAAACAGGAGGGCGCCCACCCTGGAGAATGGACATGGGACTAATGGCAGATGAGGGGGTGTGTCTAAGGGTGAGGGGGTGCATTGAAAAGTACTTGGAACTCAATGATAATGGGGAGGTCCAGGTGGGAGTGGTCTGGGAGGCGCTGAAGGCGGTGGTTAGAGGGGAGCTGATATCAATAAGGGCACATAAAGGGAAGCAGGAGAGTAAGGAATGGGAGCGGTTGCTGCAAGAACTTTTGAGGGTGGACAGACAATATGCGGAAGCACCGGAGGAGGGACTGTACAGGGAAAGGCAAAGGCTACATGTAGAATTTGACTTGCTGACTACGGGCACTGCAGAGGCACAATGGAGGAAGGCACAGGGTGTACAGTACGAATATGGGGAGAAGGCGAGCAGGTTGCTGGCACACCAATTGAGGAAAAGGGGAGCAGCGAGGGAAATAGGGGGAGTGAGGGATGAGGAAGGAGAGATGGAGCGGGGAGCGGAGAGAGTGAATGGAGTGTTCAAGACATTTTATATAAAATTATATGAAGCTCAACCCCCGGATGGGAGGGAGAGAATGATGGGCTTCTTGGATCGGCTGGAATTTCCCAAGGTGGAAGAGCAGGAAAGGGTGGGACTGGGAGCACAGATCGAGGTAGAAGAAGTGGTGAAAGGAATTAGGAGCATGCAGGCGGGAAAGGCCCCGGGACCGGATGGATTCCCAGTCGAATTCTATAGAAAATATGTGGTATTGACGAGAACCTTTAATGAGGCAAAGGAAAGGGGACAACTGCCCCCGACTATGTCTGAAGCAACGATATCGCTTCTCTTAAAGAAGGAGAAGGACCCGCTACAATGCGGGTCCTATAGACCTATTTCCCTCCTAAATGTAGATGCCAAGATCCTGGCCAAGGTAATGGCAATGAGAATAGAGGAATGTGTCCCGGGGGTGGTCCACGAGGACCAAACTGGGTTTGTGAAGGGGAGACAGCTGAACACGAATATACGGAGGCTGTTAGGGGTAATGATGATGGCCCCACCAGAGGGGGAAACGGAGATAGTAGTGGCTATGGATGCCGAGAAAGCATTTGATAGAGTGGAGTGGGATTATTTGTGGGAGGTGTTGAGGAGATTTGGTTTTGGAGAGGGGTATGTTAGATGGGTGCAGCTGTTGTATAGGGCCCCGATGGCGAGCGTGGTCACGAATGGACGGGGATCTGCATATTTTCGGCTCCATAGAGGGACAAGGCAGGGAGCCCCTGGCGATAGCGTTGAGGGGTTCCAAGAAGTGGAGGGGAGTACTTAGAGGAAGAGAAGAACACCGGGTATCTTTGTATGCGGACGATTTGCTACTATACGTGGCAGACCCAGCGGAGGGGATGCCAGAAATAATGCGGATACTTGGGGAGTTTGGGGATTTTTCAGGGTATAAATTGAACATGGGGAAAAGTGAGTTGTTTGTGGTGCATCCAGGGGAGCAGAGTAGAGAAATAGAGGACCTACCGTTGAGGAAGGTAAGAAGGGACTTTCGTTACCTGGGGATCCAGATAGCCAAGAATTGGGGCACATTGCATAGGTTAAATTTAACGCGGTTGGTGGAACAAATGGAGGAGGATTTTAAGAGATGGGATATGGTATCCCTGTCACTGGCAGGGAGGGTGCAGGCGGTTAAGATGGTGGTCCTTCCGAGATTCCTGTTTGTGTTTCAGTGCCTCCCGGTGGTGATCACGAAGGCTTTTTTTAAAAGCATTGAAAAGAGCATCATGGGTTTTGTGTGGGCCAGGAAGACCCCGAGAGTGAGGAAGGGATTCTTACAGCGTAGCAGGGATAGGGGGGGGCTGGCACTACCGAGCCTAAGTGAGTATTATTGGGCCGCTAATATTGAGTAAGTGGATGGGAGAGGAGGAGGGAGCGGCGTGGAAGAGATTAGAGAGGGCGTCCTGTAGGGGGACTAGCCTACAGGCTATGGTGACAGCCCCATTGCCGTTCTCACCGAGGAACTACACCACAAGCCCGGTGGTGGTGGCTACACTGAAGATTTGGGGACAGTGGAGACGGCATAGGGGAAAGACTGGAGCCTTGGGGCGGGGGGGGGGGGGGGGGGGGGGGGCGGGGGGGGGTCCCCGATAAGAAACAACCATAGGTTTGCCCCGGGGGGAATGGATGGGGGATATGGAATGTGGCAAAGAGCAGGAATAACGCAACTGAAAGATCTGTTTGTGGATGGGAAGTTCGCGAGTCTGGGAGCGCTGACCGAGAAATATGGGTTGCCCCAAGGGAATGCATTCAGGTATATGCAACTGAGGGCTTTTGCGAGGCAACAGGTGAGGGAATTCCCGCAGCTCCCGACACAAGAGGTGCAGGACAGAGTGATCTCAAAGACATGGGTGGGGGATGGTAAGGTGTCAGATATATATAGGGAAATGAGGGACGAAGGGGAGACTATGGTAGATGAACTAAAAGGGAAATGGGAAGAAGAGCTGGGGGAGGAGATCGAGGAGGGGCTGTGGGCAGATGCCGTAAGCAGGGTAAACTCGTCGTCCTCGTGTGCCAGGCTAAGCCTGATTTAGTTTAAGGTATTACACAGGGCGCATATGACTGGAGCACGGCTCAGTAAATTTTTTGGGGTGGAGGATAGGTGTGCGAGGTGCTCGAGAAGCCCAGCGAATCATACCCATATGTTTTGGTCATGCCCGGCACTACAGGGGTTTTGGATGGGGGTGACAAAGGTGCTTTCAAAAGTAGTGGGGGTCCGGGTCGAACCAAGCTGGGGGTTGGCTATATTTGGGGTTGCGCAAGAGCCGGGAGTGCAGGAGGCGAGAGAGGCCGATGTTTTGGCCTTTGCGTCCCTAGTAGCCCGGCGCAGGATATTGTTAATGTGGAAAGAAGCCAAGCCCCCGGGGGTGGAGACCTGGATAAATGACATGGCAGGGTTTATAAAGCTAGAGCGGATTAAGTTCGTCCTAAGGGGGTCGGCTCAAGGGTTCACCAGGCGGTGGCAACCGTTCGTCGAATACCTCGCAGTAAGATAGATGTAATGGAAAAAAGAAGGCAGCAGCAGCAGCCCAGGATCGTGGGGGGAGGGGTGGGGGGAGGGGTGGGAGGGGGGGGGGGGGGGAGTGGAGGAACCAGAAGGACTCTCAGGGTTGTTAATATATACTGTATAATATGTATAGGTCGTTGTGACAGATAATTATATATTGGACTGTTAAATCATATTTTTGGAGAGTGTTACTTGTGATAAGGCAGTTGCCAATTAGGGTTAGTTTTCATTTTTGTTATTTATTATTTATTCATTTTTTGTTTATAAAATAGGTAATTGTTATTTGTGTTGTTATAGTGTTGTGTAAAGGATGCACAATGTACTGTGTTGGTTGACCAAAAATTTTCAATAAAATATTTATAAAAAAAAAAATAGATCTGTGATTGACGGGGGGTGAAAGGTTATTTAGGGTGAAAGGTTATCGGGGGTAAGCAGGAATGTGGTGTTGAGGTTACAATCTGATCCGCCATGATCTTACTGAATGGGAGAGCAGGCTCGAGGGGCAGAGTGGCCTCATGCTCATTCATATGTTCGTACGTTAGTAATCATGCCGCCACTCGAGCACTCCATTCATGGTATCTTCCTGCCTCATGCCTGCCTCTGTTTGCATTCCCCTCCCCGCCCGTCCCTATTTACATCATCGCTCCCTTCCTGTTCACATGAAAGAAAGGAAAGTAAAAGGAATGGACTTTGGGCGAGTCACCTCTTCAAAATAATTCTGTAGCATTTAGTGCAGTAACTGACTGTTCAACACAACTGGTCCACACACCAGCCTTCTCCCACCCCATCTCATCCTGTCAGCGTGCCCTTCCATTCCTTTGCCCTTTTGTTTCTGTGCCTTGCTCATCAATACATTTACTGATCACCTTCACTACTCCCTGAGGTAGTGAGTTCCATGTTCTCACCAATATCTTGGTAAAGGTGTTGCCCCTGAATTTCCGATTGGTTTTATCTGCGATTATCTTGTATTTAGATCCTTGTCCTAATTGCCTCCAAAAGTGGAATTATCTTCTCTGCATCTACTCGATCAAACTCTTTCTTAACTTGGAAGTCCCCACTCAGCCTTCCTTCTGAAGCAAGGGGTGGCACGGTGATACAGTGGTTAGCACTGCTGCCTCACAGCCCCAGGGACCCGGATTCGACCCCAGCCTCAGGTCACTGTCTGTGCGGTTTCTGCACATCCTCCCCGTGTCTGCGTGGGTTTCCTCCGGGTGCTCCGGTTTCCTCCCACAGTCCAAAGATGTGCAGGTTAGGTGGATTGGCCATGATAAATTGCCCCTTAATGTCGCATAAAAAGTTAGGTGGGGTTACTGCGTTACGGGGATAGGGTGGAGGTGTGGGTTTAAGTCGGGTGCTCTTTCCAAGGGCCAGTGCAGACTCGATGGGCCGAATGACCTCCTTCTGCACTATGATTCTATGAAATGAGCCCAAAACTGTTAGAAAGGAGGTTGAAGAGCTCTGTGAGATTTTACAAGTGTGATCATTACTGGATGGTGTGAAGACCTGACTCCAGTTGATTGAAACTCTTTTTTTAAATTTAAAGTACCGAATTCATTTTTTTTCCAATTAAGGGGCAATTTAGCGTGGCCAATCCACCAATCTACCTATCCATCTTCGGGTTGTGGGGGTGAGACCCATGCAGACACAGAGAGAATGTGCAAACTCCACACTGACAATGAGCCAGAGCCGGGATCGATGACCATGCTGCCACTGCGCCGCCATGCCGCCCGATATACATAGAACATACAGTGCAGAAGGAGGCCATTCGGCCCATCAAGTCTGCACCAACCCACTTAAGCCCTCACTGCCACCCTATCCCCGTAACCCAAAAGCCCCTCCTAACCTTTTTGGTCTCGAAAGGCAATTTATCATGGCCAATCCACCTAACCTGCACACCTTTGGACTGTGGGAGGAAACCAGAGCACCCGGAGGAAACTCATGCAGAGACGGGGAGGATGAGCAGACTCCACACAGACAGTGACCCAAGCTGGGAATCGAACCTGGGACCCTGGCACTGTGAAGCCACAGTGCTATCCACTTGTACTACCGTGCTGCTCATGAGGGTGTTTGAATATCTCACTGGGAAATAGCAATAGAAGGTTATGGCTATTGTAAATGGCAGAAAGGGTCCACAATAAGACACGAGAAAGCATTGGGTAATTGTAAGGAGAGGTTACATTATTCGGGTAAAGGAGAATAAGTTGTGTCGTGGTGGGTGTTTGCACTGTGACATCCATTATGTCAATGATACTTTTCTCTTTGCAGTATCCTGTTCCACTTATCAAGAGAGCATGGGAGCTGGGTCTGATGAACACACACATTCCCGCGAATTGCGGTAAGCAGAGAATGGGAGAGGGTTGTGAAATTTTAAAATGTAGTGACTGTTCGGAATGCATCGCAGTAGTGTTATTTTCTGTCAACATGTCGTTTCCTTAAATGGAAGATGAGTGAGTCTCTTTATAAGCCCAAGAGGGAGGAGAGGATGACGGGGGAGATGGTGGCATAGTGGTGCTGTAATTGGATTAGTAATTCAGAAGTCGATAGTGGAGAGGAGCTTTCGGTACTTGGGGATTCAAGTGGCCAGGAACTGGGATGCCCTGCACAGGCTCAACTTAACCCGGCTAGTGGAGCAGATGGAGGGAGAGTTTAAAAGGTGGGATATGCTCCCCCTTTCCCTGGCGGGAGGGGTGCAGACTGTGAAGATGACGGTTCTCCCCAGGTTCCTCTTCGTCTTTCAGTGCCTCCCCATTTTCATCCGCAATTCCTTTTTTCAGTGGATGAATAGGATTGTTACGGGATTTGTGTGGGCGAATAAAACCCCGCGAGTTAAAAGGGCATTCTTGGAGCGTGGTGGGGGGCGGGGGGGGACTGGCACTGCCGAACATCTGCAGCTATTATTGGGCGGCCAATGTGGCCATGATTAGGAAGTGGATGATGGAGGAGGGGGCGGCTGGAGGCGGCGTCAAGCAAAGGCACCAGCCTCGGGGCACTAATCACGGCTCCGCTGCCATTCTCACCGGTGCGATAGTCCGGTAGTAGCGGCGGCACTGAGGATTTGGGGGCAGTGGAGGAGACTCAGGCAGGAGGAGGAGGCCTCTGTGTGGACCCCGATACGGAATAACCATAGATTTGCTCCAGGTAGGATGGATGGGGGGTTCCAAGGCTGGTGTAGGGCAGGTATTAGGAGGATGGAGAACGTGTTATTTGACGGGACTTTCCCTAGCATGCAGGCGCTGGAGGAGAAGTTCGGCCTGCCCCCGGGGAATGCGTTCAGGTACCTCCAGGTTCGGGACTTTCTTAGAAAACAGGTGGGGACATTTCCGCTGCTGCCCTCGCTTAGGATCTAGGATAGGGTGGTGTCTGGCACCTGGGTAGGGGAGGGGAAGGTGTCAGACATATATCAGGAGCTGCAGGAGGCGGAGGAAACCTCAGTGGAGGAGTTGAAGGGCAAGTGGGAGGAGGAGCTGGATGAGGGCCTGTGGGCCGATGCCCTGGGCAGGGTGAACTCCTCCTCATCATGTGCCAGGCTCAGCTTAATTCAGTTTAAGGTGGTGCATCGGGCGCATATAACGGCGGCAAGAATGAGTACGTTTTTTGGGGTGGAGGACAGGTGCCCGAGATGTGAAGGGAGTCCGGTGAACCATGCCCAAATGTTTTGGGCATGCCCGGTGCTTAAAGAATTTTGGCAGGAGTTTGCGAGCGCTATGTCCAAGATTTTGGACACTGGGGTGAAGGAGAGTCCAACAGTAGCGATATTTGGGGTGTCGGAGGATCCGGGAGTGCAGGAAGCGAAAGAGGCCGAGGTACTGGCCTTTGCCTCCCTGGTAGCCCGGAGACGGATCTTGTTAATGTGGAGGGACTCAAATCCCCCGGGTGTGGAGACCTGGGTTAGTGATATGGCGGGGTTCCTCAGCCTGGAGCGAATAAAGTTCGCCTTGAGAGGGTCCTTGGTGGGGTTCTCCCGGCGGTGGCAACCTTTCCTTGACTTTCTAGGGGAGCAGTAATTGTCAGCAGCAGCGGCAGGTGGGGGGGGGGGCTCAGGTTGGGGGGGGGGGGGGGGCTCAGGTGGGGGGGGGGGGGGGAAACTGTTGATATAATGTAAGTTTTATAGGAAGACGACACCCACCTTGTTCTGTTTAATAGTTCTTGTTTATTTTTATTATTATTTGTACTTCTATCTTTGTAATGTAAAAACGTTGGTTGGAAAAGCTTTAATAAAACATTTATTTTTTTAAAAAGTAATTCAGAGGTCAAGACCAATGCTCCGCGGGACACGGGTTCAAATCCCACCATGGTATTTGTGGAATTTAAATTCGATGAGGGGAATTGAAAGCTGTCCTCAGTAATGGTGACCATGAAACATGTAAAATAAAATCCCATCTGATTCTGACTACATGTTGACTCTTAACTGCCCTCTGACATGGCCTTGCAATACACTCAGTTCAAGTGACTGAGGGACTGCCAGCGATGCCGGCATGTCACAAAATCATTTTTTTTAAGTTAATAGTCAAGAGTCATGTAAAATGGTCCCCATTTTATGGAAAGAGTGCAGAGCAAGCTGGGGTTCTTTGCCCTCGGAAAGAGGAAAGTCTGTGAGGGTGATCTGATAGAGGGCTTTGGGTTTGATAGAGTCGGTGTAGAGATGTTTCCCCTTGTTGGAAAGACCAGAATTAGAAGTCATAAATGTCGGACAGTCACTGATGAATCTAATAGGAATTACCCAAAGAATGGTGTGAATTGTGCAACTTGCTACCACACGTTTGTTGAGACAAATACAGTAAGTCCTTGTTTTTAAGTTGCGATTTCATTCCTGGAAATTGCTCCATGGGAATGTTGAAGCTGGTGCTCCTTTGGACATTTCTCACTCAGAAAAAACAAAATGTACAAGTGACTGCCCTTGACATCAAGAGTATGGCATCAAGGAGCCCTCGCTAAACTGGAGTCAATGGGAGTCGGGGAAAACTCTCCGCTGGTTGGAGTCATACCCGGCACAAAGGAAGATGGTTGTGGTGGTTGGAGGTCAATCATCTCAGCTCCAGGACATCACTGCAGGAGTTCCTCAGGGTGGTGTCCTGAGCCCGCTATCTTCAGCTGCTTCATCAATGACCTTCCTTCCATCATAAGGTCAGAAGTGGGGATGTTTGCGGATGACTGCACAATGTTTAGCACCATTCGCGACTCTCCAGATAATAAGCAGTCCGTGTCCAAATGCAGCAAGACCTGGACAATATCCAGGCTGGGGCTGGCAAGTGGCAAGTTACATTCGCGCTACACAAGTGCCAGGCAATGACATGCTTCCTACAAGAGAGAATTTAACCACCGCCCCCTTGACATTCAGTGGCATTACAGCCATTGAATCCCCCACAATCAACATCCTGGAGGTTACCATTGATCAGAAACTGAACTGGATCCAGCCACATTAATACCGTGGCTACCAGGGCAGGTCAAAGGCTAGGAATCCTACAGTGAGTAACTCGCCTCCTGACCCCTCCCAAAGCCTGTCCACCATCTACAAGTCAGGAGTGTAATAGAATGCTCTCTATTTATCTGGATGGGTGCAGCTCCAACAACACTCAAAGCTGGACACCATCCAGGACAAAGCAGCCCGCTTGATTGCTCCTCCTTCCACAGATATTCACTTCCTCCACCACCGACGAACAATGGCAGCCGTGTGCACCATCTACACGAAGCACTGCAGTAACTCACCAAGGTTCCTTAGGCAGCACCTTCCAAACCCACGACCACTACCATCTAGAAGGACAAGAGCAGCAGATACCTGGGAACCCCACCACCTGGAGGTTCCCCTCCAAGTCACTCACCACCCTGTCTTTGAAATATATCTCCATTCCTTCACTGTCGCTGGGCCAAAATTCTGGAACTCCCTAACAGCACAGTGGATGTACCCATGTGATATGGTACGAATTAAGTAATGGCATGATGGGAAAACTGGTCAATGGGAAGACTGGTCAAAAGGTTTGATACAATACCAGATAGACTGAAACTACTCATTCCAGCTCACCGAGCCCAGGTAAAGAATGCTGCCCTAACCATTTTCAGACTAGTATGGCCGTAGGCCAACTCTGCATAACTTGAAGTCTGAAAAGATCAGCGAAGGTCGAGCCATTCCAAAACACCGGACCTCGGCAACTCCTGATAAAACTAACTCGTCATAACCCAGGGCCGTAGGAATTTAAAACAAAGATAGGTTCAGGAAGAAACTAGTCTATTCTGACCTATCAGTGTTCCCTCCGAGGACTAAATAATGGTATGAGTGATATAACCTAACATGGTCTGGTCTTTGCTTCCGTTTGTATTTCCGATCAAACTCCTGATCATACTGTTGTCACATAATCTTGATAAATATAATGTATAAATATTGATCTAATTATCTGCGAAAGCGCGGAACTTGGGAAAGACTGAGCAGTTTTGTTGACTGCTCTCTGACTTCAAGTTTCAGCCATTACTGCAAGCAGTTGTTTTGTTGAATTTTTCTACCACTGAAGTGGGAAAATATTGACTTTGACACCTACAGCTCGGGGACTGCAGCAGTTCAAGAAGGCACCTTAGCACCACCTTCTGAAGGGCAACTAGGGATGGGCAATAATTGCTGGGCTAACCAGCAACACCCACATTCCATAAAAATGAATATTTTAAAAAAAGTTGAAATACTCTACCATACCTTTTTTTTTAATAAATATTTTATTGAAAATTTTTGGTCAACCAACACAGTACATTGTGCATCCTTTACACAATATTATAACAACACAAATAACAATGACCTATTTTATAAACAAAAAATGAATAAATAATAAATAACAAAAATGAAAACTAACCCTAATTGGCAACTGCCTTATCACAAGTAACACTCTCCAAAAATATAATTTAACAGTCCAATATACAATTATCTGTCGCAACGACCTATACATATTATACAGTATATATTAACAACCCTGAGAGTCCTTCTGGTTCCTCCTCCCCACCCCCCCCCCTCCTCCCCCCCCCGCCGATCCTGGGCTGCTGCTGCTGCCTTTTTTTTTTTCCAATCCATCTATCTTTCTGCGAGGTATTCGACGAACGGTTGCCACCGCCTGGTGAACCCTTGAGCCGACCCCCTTAGAACGAACTTAATCCGCTCTAGCTTTATAAACCCTGCCATGTCATTTATCCAGGTCTCCACCCCCGGGGGCTTGGCTTCTTTCCACATTAACAATATCCTGCGCCGGGCTACTAGGGACGCAAAGGCCAAAACATCGGCCTCTCTCTCCTCTTGCACTCCCGGCTCTTGTGCAACCCCAAATATAGCCAACCCCCAGCTTGGTTCGACCCGGACCCCCACTACTTTTGAAAGCACCTTTGTCACCCCCATCCAAAACCCCTGTAGTGCCGGGCATGACCAAAACATATGGGTATGATTCGCTGGGCTTCTCGAGCACCTCGCACACCTATCCTCCACCCCAAAAAATTTACTGAGCCGTGCTCCGGTCATATGCGCCCTGTGTAATACCTTAAACTAAATCAGGCTCAGCCTGGCACACGAGGACGACGAGTTTACCCTGCTTAGGGCATCTGCCCACAGCCCCTCCTCGATCTCCTCCCCCAGCTCTTCTTCCCATTTCCCTTTTAGTTCATCTACCATAGTCTCCCCTTCGTCCCTCATTTCCCTATATATACCTGACACCTTACCATCCCCCACCCATGTCTTTGAGAGCACTCTGTCCTGCACCTCTTGTGTCGGGAGCTGCGGGAATTCCCTCACCTGTTGCCTCGCAAAAGCCCTCAGTTGCATATACCTGAATGCATTCCCTTGGGGCAACCCATATTTCTCGGTCAGCGCTCCCAGACTCGCAAACTTCCTATCCACAAACAGATCTTTCAGTTGCGTTATTCCTGCTCTTTGCCACATTCCATATCCCCCATCCATTCCCCCCGGGGCAAACCTATGGTTGTTTCTTATCGGGGACCCCCCCAAGGCTCCAGTCTTTCCCCTATGCCGTCTCCACTGTCCCCAAATCTTCAGTGTAGCCACCACCACCGGGCTTGTGGTGTACTTCCTCGGTGAGAACGGCAATGGGGCTGTCACCATAGCCTGTAGGCTAGTCCCCGTACAGGACGCCCTCTCTAATCTCTTCCACGCCGCTCCCTCCTCCTCTCCCATCCACTTACTCACCATTGAAATATTAGCGGCCCAATAATACTCACTTAGGCTCGGTAGTGCCAGCCCCCCCCTATCCCTGCTACGCTGTAAGAATCCCTTCCTCACTCTCGGGGTCTTCCCGGCCCACACAAAACCCATGATGCTCTTTTCAATCCTTTTTTAAAAAAAGCCTTCGTGATCACCACCGGGAGGCACTGAAACACAAAGAGGAATCTTGGGAGGACCACCATCTTAACCGCCTGCACCCTCCCTGCCAGTGACAGGGATACCATATCCCATCTCTTAAAATCCTCCTCCATTTGTTCCACCAACCGTGTTAAATTTAACCTATGCAATGTGCCCCAATTCTTGGCTATCTGGATCCCCAGGTAACGAAAGTGCCCTGTTACTTTCCTCAACGGTAGGTCCTCTATTTCTCTACTCTGCTCCCCTGGATGCACCACAAACAACTCACTTTTCCCCATGTTCAATTTATACCCTGAAAAATCCCCAAACTCCCCAAGTATCCGCATTATTTCTGGCATCCCCTCCGCCGGGTCTGCCACGTATAGTAGCAAATCATCCGCATACAAAGATACCCGGTGTTCTTCTCCTCCTCTAAGTACTCCCCTCCACTTCTTGGAACCCCTCAATGCTATCGCCAGGGGCTCAATCGCCAGTGCAAACAATAATGGGGACAGAGGGCATCCCTGCCTTGTCCCTCTATGGAGCCGAAAATATGCAGATCCCCGTCCATTCGTGACCACGCTCGCCATCGGGACCCTATACAACAGCTGCACCCATCTAACATACCCCTCTCCAAAACCAAATCTCCTCAACACCTCCCACAAATAATCCCACTCCACTCTATCAAATGCTTTCTCGGCATCCATCGCCACTACTATCTCCGTTTCCCCCTCTGGTGGGGCCATCATCATTACCCCTAACAGCCTCCGTATATTCGTGTTCAGCTGTCTCCCCTTCACAAACCCAGTTTGGTCCTCGTGGACCACCCCCGGAACACATTCCTCTATTCTCATTGCCATTACCTTGGCCAGGATCTTGGCATCTACATTTAGGAGGGAAATAGGTCTATAGGACCCGCATTGTAGCGGGTCCTTTTTCTTCTTTAAGAGAAGCGATATCGTTGCTTCAGACATAGTCGGGGGCAGTTGTCCCCTTTCCTTTGCCTCATTAAAGGTCCTCGTCAATACCGGGGCGAGCAAGTCCACATATTTTCTAGAGAATTCGACTGGGAATCCATCCGGTCCCGGGGCCTTTCCCGCCTGCATGCTCCTAATTCCTTTCACCACCACTTCTACCTCGATCTGTGCTCCCAGTCCCACCCTTTCCTGCTCTTTCACCTTGGGGAAATTCCAGCCGATCCAAGAAGCCCATCATTCTCTCCCTCCCATCCGGGGGTTGAGCTTCATATAATTTTTTATAAAATGTCTTGAACACTCCATTCACTCTCTCCGCTCCCCGCTCCATCTCTCCTTCCTCATCCCTCACTCCCCCTATTTCCCTCGCTGCTCCCCTTTTCCTCAATTGGTGTGCCAGCAACCTGCTCGCCTTCTCCCCATATTCGTACTGTACACCCTGTGCCTTCCTCCATTGTGCCTCTGCAGTGCCCGTAGTCAGCAAGTCAAATTCTACATGTAGCCTTTGCCTTTCCCTGTACAGTCCCTCCTCCGGTGCTTCCGCATATTGTCTGTCCACCCTCAAAAGTTCTTGCAGCAACCGCTCCCGTTCCTTACTCTCCTGATTCCCTTTATGTGCCCTTATTGATATCCCCCTCACCCTTAGACACACCCCCTCATCTGCCATTAGCCCCATGTCCATTCTCCAGGGTGGGCGCCCTCCTGTTTCCTCCCCTATCTCCAAGTCCACCCAGTGTGGAGCGCGATCCGAAATGGCTATAGCCGTATACTCCGTTCCCCTCACCTTCGGGACCAACGCCCTTCCCAGCACAAAAAAGTCTATTCACGAGTAGACTTTATTGACATAGGAGAAAAACGAGAACTCCTTACTCCTCGGTCTGCTAAATCTCCACGGGTCTACACCTCCCATCTGCTCCATAAAATCTTTAAGTACCTTGGCTGCTGCCGGCCTCCTTCCAGTCCTGGACTTCGACCTATCCAGCCCTGGTTCCAACACCGTATTAAAATCTCCTCCCATTATCAGCTTTCCCATCTCTAGGTCCGGAATGCGTCCTAGCATCCGCCTCATAAAATTGGCATCATCCCAGTTCGGGGCATATACGTTTACCAAAACCACCGTCTCCCCCTGTAGTTTGCCACTCACCATCACTTATCTGCCCCCGTTATCCGCCACTATAGTCTTTGCCTCGAACATTACCCGCTTCCCCACTAATATAGCCACCCCCCTGTTTTTCGCATCTAGCCCCGAATGGAGCACCTGCCCTACCCATCCTTTGCGTAGCCTAACCTGGTCTATCAGTTTCAGGTGCGTTTCCTGTAACATAACCACATCTGCCTTAAGTTTCTTAAGGTGTGCGAGTACCCGTGCCCTCTTTATCGGCCCGTTCAGCCCTCTCACGTTCCACGTGATCAGCCGGGTTGGGGGGGCTTCCTAACCCCCCCCCCCCCATTGTCGATTAGCCATCCCCTTTTTCCAGCTCCTCACCCGGTTCCCACGCAGCTGTATCTCCCCCAGGCGGTGCCCCCCCCGCCCATCCCCTCCCATACCAGCTCCCCCCTCTCCCCAGCAGCAGCAACCCAGTAATTCCCCCCCCCCTCCCCCGCTAGCGTAATTACTCCCCCCATGTTGCTCCCAGAAGTCAGCAAACTCTGGCCGACCTCGGCTTCCCCCCGTGACCTCGGCTCGCACCGTGCGACGCCCCCTCCTTCCTGCTTCTCTATTATCGCCATGATTATCATAGCGCGGGAACCAAGCCCGCGCTTCTCCCTTGGCCCCGCCCCCAATGGCCAACGCCCCATCTCCTCCACCTCCCCTCCTCCCCCCATCACCACCTGTGGAAGAAAGAAAAGTTACCACATCGCAGGATTAGTACATAAAACTCCTCTTTCCCCCCTTTTTAACCCCCCTCTTTGCCCCCCACATTTGCCCCACCACTTTGTTCAAACGTTCTTTTTAATAACCCGCTCATTCCAGTTTTTCTTCCACAATAAAAGTCCACGCTTCATCCGCCGTCTCAAAGTAGTGGTGCCTCCCTCGATATGTGACCCACAGTCTTGCCGGTTGCAGCATTCCAAATTTTATCATCTTTTTATGAAGCACCGCCTTGGCCCGATTAAAGCTCGCCCTCCTTCTCGCCACCTCCGCACTCCAGTCTTGATAAACGCGGATCACCATTTACTGCTCCGAGTTCTCTTTGCCCATCTAAGGACCATTTCTCTATCCTTAAAACGGAGGAATCTCACCACTATGGCTCTGGGAATTTCTCCTGCTCTCGGCCCTCGCGCCATCACTCGGTATGCTCCCTCCACCTCCAACGGACCCGCCGGGGCCTCCGCTCCCATTAACGAGTGCAGCATCATGCTCACATATGCCCCGACGTCCGCTCCCTCCGCACCTTCAGGAAGACCAAGAATCCTCAGGTTGTTCCTCCTTGCGTTGTTCTCCAGTGCCTCCAACCTTTCCACACATCGTTTCTGATGTGCCTCGTGCGTCTCCGTCTTCACCACCAGGCCCTGTATGTCGTCCTCATTCTCGGCTGCCTTTGCCTTCACGACCCGAAGCTCCCGCTCCTGGGTCTTTTGTTCCTCCTTTAGCCCTTCGATCGCATGTATTATCGGGGCCAACAGCTCTTTCTTCATTTCCTTTTTGAGCTTCTACACAGCATTTCAAGAACTCTTGTTGTTCAGGGCCCCATGTTAAACTGCCACCTTCCGACGCCATCTTGGTTTTTGCTTGCCTTCCTTGCCGCTGTTCTAAAGGATCCACTGCAATCCGGCCACTTTCTCCTCCTTTTTTCATCCGTATCCAGGGGGGATTCCCTTCTGGTTTACCGCACAGTGTTTTTAGCCGTCAAAATTGCCGTTGGGGCTCCTATCAAGAGCCCAAAAGTCCATTTCACCGGGAGCTGCCGAAACGTGCGACTCAGCTGGTCATCGCCACACCCGGAAGTCATACTCTACCATACCTATGCAGTACTGTGCATTGCTAGCTGGAATAACTTGCAAAATAAAATAAATCACCAATAAGAGAAATCCTGTATACAGGCAAATGAGATAACACTTGATAGCACTCCTACTAATGTTCACTAGCCTTGATGTTTTAACCCTGTTTCACTGTTAGGCTGAGGACATCCATTGCTTGGTTTGCAGCTGCAGGTACACTAACAGCACTTACTAGGTGTTTCTGGCTCATGTTTAAAAGTAATTTAAAAGTCTCACCAACAACTGGCACTCTTGAAACTCCAAAATTCAAATCTAACTTTTTGCCTAATAAAACAACCATGTCTCTGGGATATAAAACATTTGCGTTGTTCGACTGCAGGCCAATCATTGCTTAACAATGGCGTTGATTGGGTCACAGTGACGTTACCTGAAGGGGGCTGACGCACGATAACCATGGGCAGTGGTGACGTGCACCCATGAAGATGGATGGCAATGAACATAGAACATAGTGCAGAAGGAGGCCAGTCGGCCCATCGAGTCTGCATTGACCCACTTACACCCTGTCCCCATAACCCAATAACCCCTCCTAACCTTTTGGATACTAAGGGCAATTTAGCATGGCCAATCCACCTAACCTGTACGTCTTTGGACTGTGGGAGGAAACCGGAGCACCCGGAGGAAACCCACGCAGGGGAGAACGTGCAGACTTCGCACAGACAGCGACCCAGCGGGGAATCGAACCTGGGACCCTGGCGCTGTGAATCCACAGTGCGAGCCACATGTGCTACCGTGTAGGTGCGTTGAGATGAAGCTGAGCCGATTAGGGAAAGGGTAATAATAGGATTAGATATAAAGAACCACCCAGGACATGATGAAGGAGCAGTGCTCCGAAAGCTAGTGAGTCCAAACAAACCTGTTGGACTTTAACCTGGTGTTGTAAGACTTCTTATTGTGCTCACCCCAGTCCAACGCCGGCATCTCCACATCGTAGAAAAAGAAGGATAGGAGGAGGGGGTTCGTGCGGAGCGTTAACACCATATGGATCTGTTGGGATGAATCGACTGTTATATCTGTCACACAAGGAAATATAAGGAGACAGTTTGGCTCCACTAATGGGGTTAAATTATGAGGACAGTTGCACTAACATTGAGTGTAGAAGATTAAGGGGTAACCTGATTGAGGTGTTTCCTCTGGGGTGGGATAACCTAGAGGTAAAACCTCAAATTAGGACTAGGCTATTTGGTGTTGGTCGGTCACACTTCAAACAAAAGGTCATGGAGATCTGGAACATTCTCGCCCAAACACCTTGTGCGGTTGGGGGGTCAATTGTATATATAAAATTGATAGATCATTGTGAGGTACGAGTATTAAATGTAAGGGCGTGAGTGCATTATGATACAGATTAATTATGATTTAATTGAATGGAGGAAGAAGCTCGATGATCTGTTCCTGTGTTTTAGCACCCCTCTCGCCCAAGCTGGGTATTGGTAAGCAGATTCAGGGTGAAAAACTGCCTCCGCCTCTCCGTTCCAAAGATAAGGCAATGAACAGGAATCTCATGTAGTGACATATAGCTTAGATAAAGATAAATTGAAATTACTGCTCTGTAATAAAAGAGCGCTGTGAGACCAGAGATGATTAATGGAAGTGCTGAAAAAAACAAATTTGGGTCAGGTACCAGAAGACAGTTGACGTGGGCAATGAACACACTTTCGGAAGTGTGGGTACCAGGGGAATGAGCTTCAATTGTAGTTAACCTAGATCATCAAACTTCCAAGTGGCTTCCTATCTTATAGAATCATAGAATGATGCAGGACAGAAGGAGAACATTCAGCCCATCCTGCTTGTGCCAGCTCCTAGCGAGAGCTGTCCAGTTTGTCTCACATTTGGCCCGGCGGACTTTTCCTTTCCAAGTACTGATCCGATTCTCTTTTGCCCAGAATATTTCCACGGACAGCACGGTAGCACACGTGGCTAACACTGGCTTCACAGCGCCAGGGTCCCAGGTTCGATTCCCCGCTGGGTCACTGTCTGTGCGGAGTCTGCACGTTCTCCCCGTGTGTGCGTGGGTTTCCTCCGGGTGCTCCGGTTTCCTCCCACAGTCCAAAGGCGTACAGGTTAGGTGGATTGGCCATGCTAAATTGCCCTTCTGTCCAAAAAGGTTATGAGGGGTTATTGGGTTACGGGGATAGGGTGGAAGTGAGGGCTTAAGTGGGTCGGTGCAGACTCGATGGGCCGAATGGCCTCCTTCTGCACTGTAAATTCTATGAGATTAATTCTATGAATGTCTTGCGTAAAGCGTAGTAATGGGCCGGAACACTTCACCGCAAGGATGCTGGATACAGCAATCGGTGATTTCAAAAGGAAATTGGATGGATACCTGAGAAATAAATTTGCAGGGCTACGAAGATAGAACGGGGATGGGAGATTCGGGCCGAATAAATAGTTGTACAGAGAGGCGGCACGGGCCCATTGGACCAAAGGGCCTCTTTGGGTCATTAAGGCGCTATGACTCTTCGCTGTTGTTTCAAACTGTCTCAACTTTTGCTCATTGTACTTTTTGTTTAAACGAAAGGTGGAATGGGGCTCGGCATCTTTGATTCCTGTCTCATCACTGAGGAAATAGCGTACGGTTGTACCGGTATTCAGACAGCAATTGAGGCCAACTCACTCGGGGTAAGTTTGCATCATTTATTTACGGCTCATTGTCACAAGACTCTGTCCTTGATTTTTACGATCTTTCAACTGACTGGAAAGTTTGCAATTTGAACTGAGCGAAAACAACTTAAAAAATGCAAGGCCACATTCCAAGTTGAAGGTGAGAAACAATCAATGTGCCCTTAGGGGGGTGTGCATGTTGATTCCCAAATTTCTTTCTCCGTCAGTCTGGCCTCAATAAAAGTCGAGATGGATTTGCAAGTAAAAAGAAGTTATTTTATTCAGCTTGCAAGCTACCTAGTCCACAGTGATACAGACAACATGTTGCTGTCTGCAGTCCCGGGAACTAAGTGAAGGTCCCAGACAAAGAGATCAGTACTCATACATTCAAATGGCATCAAGTTTCACATACTCGACACCCATAGGTCATCCTATGTCCCTCCTGACTTGTTTGATCTATTCTGATTGGCTCACTTCCAATCCCTTTCTCCGGCCCCTATCAATGCAGCATCACTCTCATAGACACACCTCTTCCTGCTTTTTCCATGCGGCCTCAAATCCCTTTGTCTCTACCTGCCAGAATCAAAGTGGCTTATTTCTACATTACATTAACTAATATCTCTAAAGTAACTATTTTATATCACATTCGTCATTCCCTCCTTTTATCATTCCATGATAACCGAACTATCCAATCCATAGCTACGGTTCCTCATCTAAAAAGATCTGTCGCTGCATTTCCAATTCCTGTCTTAGCCCCCCTTCATCTGCCTCACCCTCATGGATTTTAACAGTTACATTTTTTTTTGTGGTGATTGGGGCGGTGATCTGATCCAGTGCACCCCGCATTCTACCCATCACACATTTAAGGATGGCCAGGCCCACAAAGATGCAGCCTATAGCTACCACTAGATACATGGCCATATTTATCAACCAGTCCTTCCATCCTCCAAATCCCCAGTTACCCCAAGAGCCAGGATCCTGCATCCCGTCCAAGTGATCCCGTATGCGATCCATAAATTTAGTGATGTTAGCGGTCAAGTCCTGAACTCCCATGATACACTTGCCCTGTACTATGGCGCATACCCCACCCTCACGGGCCAGAAGATAGTCAAGAGCATACCGGTTCTGCATTGCAAACAACCATAGCTGAGACAACTCCTTGGTTATTGCCCCGAGGGCTCCCAAGGTTTCATTTCCCAAGATGGTAAGGCCGCAAATAAAATAATTCCGATCACTGACAGCCAAGGAACCCCCCACACCTCCCAGTGTCAATACCCTCAATGCCCCACCCGGCTGAGTGGCCCCGGTTGGGTGCAAGAACCTGAGGTTTTTTTCCAGTTCTCGCAAAATTCAGCAGAGACTGCCCGGCGTGCTAACTGATTATGCAGGTTCCACGCCGAAGGGCAGGGGACTGTGGTAGGGACTAGAGTCCCTATAGCAATTCGGCGGGGAAATGGGGGTGACAAAACGTTGGTCGCTGTACCATTAAATAAAAAGTAGTATCCTTGTTCCGTGTGCAGGCTAGCATCACAATCAGCATATCGGTTGCGTAAGGACCCCCCAGTAGCCCAGTTTATCCAACTTTGAAATGCCCATTCGGGCCGCCCAGCAATGCGGAAAGCCCTAGTCCCAACAGTGATATGAGAGACATTCGCCCAGCCACAGAGGAGCTGGAGGCCGGCGTTCAATGGAACGCAAGTGGTGTTGTAACAAACGCATTGGCCAGACGCCTGGGTGATGTGGCACCTCCTGTCCGTACAGGTGGGAAACAGACATGTTATATTTGTGTCCACCTCTACCAGCAAACAGCCATATCCTTCACTGCTGAAGCAATTCTCGTACGACCGGGAATCCCTATTGGGAGTGAAGTGGCTAGGTATGTACGCCCTCCACCGTCGCAGCCTATCGTACTGTGAATGGGAATTATCCCGAGGAAGGGGAAGGCAAATAGCCGGTGGTGCTAAACCCGGATCGTAAGGAAGAGTGACCTGATCGGGCAGTGGTTCGGAATGCTGACAATGAACCACCGTTTGGGGAGTGCCCCAAAGCGGTGAAACAGAAAATAACCTAGACACTGCTGCGGGGTTTGGGTAGCAGACAACCCGTCCCTGGCCATACAAGCGGTGGTAAATCTGGTAGAAGAGATTCATACTACCCGGGTTTTCCTCAGTTTGGCCTTTAATTAACTTAAGTGTATCTCCCGGTAACCTACGTTCTAGCTGTACTTCCCTTCTCACACGCCCCGTCCTCTCTCTAGTCCCTTTCTCTTTCTCATAGCCTCTTCCTACACTCTTCTGACAGCCTGATTTTACCTTTATTGTACCACTCTTAACACATCCAAAATCGAATTTACACGTATTCCGAAAACAAGGCAATGTCCATATAATGTTCCCTTCCCATCGCCGGGACCGGTGCAACTGCTTCATGACTCCTGCATTCTCCTTAACTTTGATGACCTCCCATGAGTCGATACCATGTCCTCGTATATGGGGGCAGCGAAGATCATCACCTTTGCAGAGGTGATGTAACCTTGTAGATTGGTTGGGGCTACACAGATACATAATAGTCCCCTTTTCCATGTCCATCGCCAATAACACGCCAAGCGAAGTGAGGCCAAATATCAGACAGACGATGCGTAGCCACTCCATCATGCTCCACACCTGTAAAATAGCACTGGAGAAGGGAGGCAGGTTAGTACCCGACCTTTTACAGTAGTGGAGATGGACTCAATTTACAGTGATGTAGGTGGACCCAAGCACTTCGCCCCTCCACTTTAACTGCTGTGGGGGTGGTAAGGAGAACTTGGAAGGGCCCGTCCCATCGCGGCTCCGACCCCTTCCTAGTCCAATTTTTGACCATGACATAACTACCGGGCTGGACTGAAAGTGAGCTAGGTACTGGGGGCAATGGCTGGTGAGCCGCGCGGACCTGGCCATGGAGTTCCTTGAGCACTTGCGTGAGGGCTAGAACATAGGTGGTCATTTCTTCAGTCATCTGATGAAACTGAACCAGTCTGGGAACCTGCAGGCTCCAGGGAGTTCTAAGAGGCCAGCCATAAAGAATCTCGGCGGGAGAGAGCCGGGCCGGTCCTGCAGGTGTAACCCGCAGCTGGAAGAGGGCAACGGGGAGCAACTTAAGCCATGTCAGTCCCGTGTCTGCTCTTAATTTAGCCAATTTAGTTTTGAGGGTCTGATTGTGTCTCTCAACCAACCCGGCCGCCTGCGGTCTGTAAGCACAGTGTAACTGCTGGCGTATGCCCAACTGGGAGCAAAACTCCTTGTTAATTTGTCCAATAAAATGAGGCCCATTATCAGAACTTAACTGAGCTGGTATACCGTACCGGGGAATGATTTCCCTCATCAAGACTTTAATCACAGTAGCAGCTTTATTATCGATAGTCGGATACGCCTCAACCCATCTGCTGAACACATCCACAATGACCAAAACATATTTATAACATTGACACCTTTCCAACTCAATGTAATCCATTTGGAGCGTCTCAAAGGGACCACTGGGTAACGGGGTTTGCCCCTTCCCACAAGGGATACCTTTTCCGGTGCTATATTGCTGACAAATCAAACACCGATTACTGATACTTTGGGCCAACCCCTGCATTTTAGGGTGCCACCAAGTGTCCAGCAACAAATCACTAGTCCCTCGAGCCCCACAATGAGTTGCAAAGTGTACACATTCAATGACCCATAAAGCCAGCACATCAGACATACAAGTCTGATGTGCAGGCGTGGTCCATAAAGAGGAAACAGAATCATATGTACAACCTAACCGTTTCCACATTTGTTTATCACTCTCAGGAGCGTCCTCCTGTAACCTTATGACGTCTTGGATGGTTGGCATTGACTTGTCAGAAGCAGACATATTTATAGTAGATCGTTTAGTCTGACTTAACATCTTAGGCACCATCACTTGCTGAATTTGCGCGGCTGTTCGCGCTGCACAATCTGCTCGTTCATTACCAACGTCAACTGAGGTTGTACCATTCGTGTGGGCAGCGCATTTAATAACGGAAATCTGCGCGGGCATAAGGAGGGCCTGCAGTAGGTCATTAACTAAACCCCGGTGGGATATTTGACCACACATAATCATGTCAGGTTGTTCTGACGAAATGTCACTCAAATCGCCCCTTATTGTGGTAGTTTCCTGAATCAAGGCTAAACAGTCGTGGCCAGGTGCGTCTTCATGGACGGGGGACCACTAAGAAAACAGGCTGGATTGATAGTGGTACAGTATTTAAATGTCAGACTGTTCAAAAGGTATATCTCATACCTATTCTGACGAGCTGCGGTAAGATGCTGAGTCTGCAGTTGCCTCAGTAGTGCGATGACCGAGTGGGAGCTATACACCGTAATATCCTGTTGGAGGGTGAGAGCATGTAATGTCTATGCGATGGCATTGATTGAACGTAAATCCTGTACTAATCGGTACTGGTCTGGTTTGGCTGGTTTAGGCACAGCAAGTATGGGGGTGTTACATTCTGATTGGCAAGGGACCAAAATACCCTGTTTCAACAGCTCTTGAATTAATTTATCTATTGATGGAGCAGCTTGAGATTTCAGGGGGTATTGTCGAATGGAAGGTAGCTTTACATGATCCTTAATCATCACCTTAATAGGTGTGACATTTGTCTTTCCCACTTGTGATGGGTATTCCGCCCAGACCTGTGGATTGACATATTCCAACACATCATGTCCCCTGTGATGCTGCAGTCGAGTGTTAATCGTTTCAGGGACCTCAAAATATTTTATGGTAGTGCCGTCCGGCATGACTTGAAGTGCGTAGTCTGTTGGATCCGAATGATCCACTGCCCTCCTGACCATTCGCCCCATATCCCTGGCATGGTACTGGTCATGGACCTGACGTGTAATATGAGGGCTTACCGAAGCTGACTGTGGCCATAAATGTGGTGATATTGTAACAAAATCGACTGTACCTTTTCCCGTGACTGTGGCTGTAACCTTGACTGGCCATTCGGTCTCCAGTAATGGCCGGTATTTGTCCCCCAACTCCCTGTTTCGTCCAGTTCTGTCATAGGCCAGGGTAACGTGATGCAGTGACTGTTCAACGTCTAACGTCCACCACTGGGGGGTGATAGAAATATAGCACTGTTGTCTCATCCTCCATGATGTAACCGTTACCCCCTCATCTCCGCATTCTAGCTGTAGCTGGAAGATACACAGTAAATCTCGGGCCAACAAGTTACAGTCCAATCCAGTAGTCACTACAAACTGATGATCTGCAGACTTATTCTCGTAAGTGACTGTCACAGGTTCAGAAATAGGATACTCACACACCTGTCCTTGGAACCCCGACAATTGCTGCGTGTGGTCGGATAATGGTAATTTAAGTGCTGATTGCACAGAAGACATGGCAAGTGCTGATTGCACAGAAGACATGGCAAGTGCTGATTGCACAGAAGACATGGCTGCCCCGTCCTCCTCTTCCAGTAGACCAATGGCCCCTCAGAGGGGGCTGCGGTTGTAGAGCTATTGATTCGTTCGGTGGGCCATAAAAAGGGGGTGAGGGTCCCTTTGGGTGTGTCTGGTATCCTCCTCTTCGCTGATCCACCCACCCAAAGTCACTATATTGGGGCTCCTGCTGGTAAACTACCATTTCTGCCGCTTGTTGGGGTCGCAGATCATCCTTTTTCATTACATACTCAGTCTTAACCTTTGTAACTGAGCCTCCTTCTTGGCCTACACCCTCCTTCCAGTAAAATCTGACTGCCCTTGCCATCTGGGAAGGGTCGTTCTCTGTTCAATTCATGTTATTACATTTCACAGCAGTAACCACAGAAGGTGGTAGGCAATGCATTAACATAGCACAGTATTGAGGGGAATTCTGACCATTTTGATACAGCAAATCGCCTGACTGCCCCCGGTAGATTTTATTAAAACGCTCCAGAAATTCCTCTGGCTCTTCAGTCTTCTTAGGTTTTAGGTTTAAGATAACAGAAAGATTTATGGGCCTTTGAAATGTGCTATTCAACGCATTCAAGATCTGTGTCCTTCTATCGTCATCTAACGCATAGGCCTGCTGGAGTGCGGCATGACTAGCATAATTCAGGTGGTTAAGATAATTGCGGTACTCTGCTGGGGTTAAAATCTGCTGGACTAGGGCCCAGAGGTCCCTTGAATCAGCTTGATAAATTGAGATGGTAGTTCTCAAGGAATCCATGAAGGCAGCAGGAGATTTTTTCTATCTGGGATTGTAGACATAATAGCCATCATCTCACTGGGTGTCCATGGGAAGTAAACGTCTATCGTGGGGTTCGCTCCCGCAGTCACTGGGTCGGGGTTTCGCATCTTCCTAATCGGTAACTGTCTCCGAATGTCACCAGGGGGCACTCTAGCTATTTCCCCTGGTTGTTCCAAGACTTCAACGTGTCTCCCTGTCACTAGGGGGAGTTCTTTCTCTTCAAAAGAATTTGTTTCAGCTTCCTTTGTTCCCGAATCTTGTGGTTTCTGCTTAGTTTGGAGAGACTTAGGTGATATGCTTACTTTTCCAAATTATTGAATTTTTCTTTTTCCTGTCAATTCAAGGCCAGCCATTGAACTACGTAGCTCATCTCTTGTTTGACCTGTGCCTTTCCTCTACTTGCGCTTTTTTTTTAAACTTAAAAATGTTTGAAAATTCAAATTGAATTACTGCAACTTGCAAGCTTAGCTCTGATCTCAACTCAGAACTAAATTTACAATTTGCTTAACACAAACTTGTATAACATTTACAACTTAATTATTTCTTTATCTTAACAATTTTTCTTTTAACAAGTTTTTTATCTTTTACATACACCAGTATTAGCAAAATCAACTATCATCTCCAGATTGACACTTTTTAAAATGGTGTCCATGATCATCTTTAAGTTTCTATTAATCTCCAGATAAAATGAGATAAACCTTATTTCAAGTAAGTAAAACTTAAGATTCTGGCAATTTCAATCAATTGCTTTCGAAAATAATAACTTTTATCAAAGAGGTGGAGAAACCCACTGGTTTCCTTTAATTAATTCAAAACTTAACTTTGCTGGTGTTCACTGACTCAAAGGAAAGGTATCCGATTACACTAGCGACTGGTGCTGTTATCTCAAGGCCTGAGTGAGAAGCACTGTCTGTCTTTAACTTTGCCTGCTGCTGTTAACCCTTTGAGAGACTTCTGCTTCAACCAATATGCAGCATTCCCCACAATCTCAACTAGTCCTCGGAACTGCGTTTTTCGCCAATACAGTCCAAGGAGACAATTTTAGCTTAATCAACTATATATTTAAAACACTCACACATAGAGTTGAACCATCTTCAGATTTAAAAAGTTATACTGGACTGAACCTTCAGTACTGAAGTCCCATCAGCCCCTGAACCCATATAATAGACTGAACCTTCATTACTGAAGTCCCATCAGCCCCTGAACCCATATAATAGACTGAACCTTCATTACTGAAGTCCCATCAGCCCCTGAACCCATATAATAGACTGAACCTTCATTACTGAAGTCCCATCAACCTCTGAACCCTTATACTTGGAATTGAATCATCATTTGAGATGTCACATCAACCCAAAACCCTAACCCAAGCCGAAACAACAATATGAAATCCCATCAATTAAATTGCTAATCCCCAGACTGACCTGTGATTTCGTCGAGGCGGTCTTTCTGTGCCAACCGCGAGTGACCAGACTAATCAGACGATAAGAAGAGGGGAACAATCAATGCGCGGTCGTTTTCCAGTTCTACATTGAGGGCCCTTTGTTCCCCATCCTCCTGTTCATAATCAGTCTAATTCTGATTTCGCAGTTGGATCAGGATCGCCCTGAGAAATCCCGGTTTTCGGCACCAAATGTTGATTCCCAAATTTCTTTCTCCGTCAGTCTGGCCTCAATAAAAGTCGAGATGGATTTGCAAGTAAAAAGAAGTTATTTTATTCAGCTTGCAAGCTACCTAGTCCACAGTGATACAGACAACATGTTGCTGTCTGCAGTCCCGGGAACTAAGTGAAGGTCCCAGACAAAGAGATCAGTACTCATACATTCAAATGGCATCAAGTTTCACATACTCGACACCCATAGGTCATCCTATGTCCCTCCTGACTTGTTTGATCTATTCTGATTGGCTCACTTCCAATCCCTTTCTCCGGCCCCTATCAATGCAGCATCACTCTCATAGACACACCTCTTCCTGCTTTTTCCATGCGGTCTCAAATCCCTTTGTCTCTACCTGCCAGAATCAAAGTGGCTTATTTCTACATTACATTAACTAATATCTCTAAAGTAACTATTTTATATCACATTTGTCATGTACATTCCCTATAATCTAGATACTTGTTGAAACTTGTACTGGATATGGAAACAATGACTGCCATGGACATATACACACAAAACCACAACGCTTGAAGTATTTTAGGGTATTGCAAGTGACAGGTGGTGTCGACGTCATCAGAGGAAACCGGCATAGACTGCTCTTTCTCTCCCTCTTTGGAATAAGGGGTCGACCAGTTCAAGTTGCCAACTCTACATGAAATGTAACAGCGGCCCAAGATCTCGCAATAATTGCAACATCTTCTCTATCTGACCACATTCAGGAAGCCAGCTGACCCAAATCGGCTGCAGTGTTTAACGCCACCTGGCAAGGAAACTCGAACGACAGCTAACTGTATATTCCAGAACTTGGATCCAGGAACGATGAAAGACCCCCGCCCCCCCGCCCTGTCCTGCTGTGGCGGAGGGCGGCTTGCCAGTGGCCGGTGGTGGGATCTTCCGATTCTGCCGTTGTCAACAGAGTTTCCCGCTGAATGCACCCTCGCCTCGCCAAACCATGCAGCAGGGGGTGCTGTCAGCTGGATCGGAAGATCCCGCCAGTGTGAATGGCCAGAAAATCCTGCCCAAAATAAGAAATCAGAGCAGGAATAGACCACATGGCCCACCCAGCCTGCTCCATCATTGAGTATGATCATGGCTGATTATGGGCCTCCACTTTCCCGCCCAGTCGCATAGCCTTTGATTCTCTGAGAGAACAATCTGTATTGCAGCCTTCAATATAATAATCTTTATTGTCACAAGTAGGCTTACATTAACACTGCAATGAAGTTACTGTGAACAGCCCCTAGTCGCCACGCTCCGGCGCCTGTTCGGGTACACCGAGGGAGAATTCAGAATGTTCAATTCACCTAACAGCACGTCTTTCGGAACTTGTGGGAGGAAACCGGTTAACCACATGGTTAAGTCATTCCCAGAATCTTGTGGGTTTCAATGAAATCACCTCTTATCAACCCAATTTACTCAGCATCTCATCACAGGGCAACCCTTTCATCTGCGGGACCAATCTAGTGGAACGCTGCTGCACCATCTCCAATGCAGGTCTACCCCCTTCCTTCAAATATGTGGGGTCCGATGTGGATGGCGGGGGTCGCGGACCCTTGGAGGTGGTGGTGTTCCCCTGCACCCGCTGTGCTTGTTCTGCTAGGTCTGAGAGTTGTGAACTTTGGCATTTCAGGAGACTGCAGGGAATAACTGACTAAACTGGACGTCCGCACTTGCGTTTGTTCCAGCCACAGCCACTGGATTATCATGGGAGCAGGAACCTTATCTCTTCTTATGATCATTCTTTCCAAAATCTGGAACCCAGGAGGTATTGCTGCACCCCTCCAGCGGATTCATACCAGCCCAGACTGGCAACCTGACTTTGAAGTTTCTGTCAATAAAACCCACCTTTTTCCAGCTGAGCTATCAGGGGATTAACAGCACGAGGCCATTCAGTCCGTTGAACCCATGCTGACTCCTTTATAGATTTATACAATGTTCCCAATCCTTCCTGTTTCCCCATGGCCCTGCGTTTTCTCCCTTTCTCAACTGGCTACTCAAATTTGTTTTTGAAGTTACCGATGAATCTGCTCCCCCACCACCATTTTGTGACCGCTTGTTCCAGATCATAACCCACCAGGTTTGCAACAAAAAAAAACAAATCCTCATCTCTTCCTTACCTCACCCCACACTGTGCCTCCAGTCTTTCGCTGATTATCTTACCTCCCAAACCCACCACCGCTACAAAGGCACCAGATGCACATCGTCCCCAAGTCACTCGCCACCCTGACTGGGCAATATATCGGCCGTTCCTTCACTGTCACTGTGTCAAAATCCTGGAACTCCCTCCCTAACAGCACACTGGGTGTACCTACACCACAGAGGTTCGCGAATGTGGCTCACCACCACACATTGAAGAGATGGGTGATAAATACTGAACTTGGCATAGCCCATAAATGAAAAATAGCCATCTCCTCGGGTTACAGGAGGCTAAGAATGAAATGATCCTCTGCGATTGGTTCTCGAATGGCTTATTCCCCCCCCCCCCCGAGTGACTTTAATTGGTTCAGCACACTGCTGCCTTTAACTTCTTGCCTTTCTCGTTTCCAGCAAATGCCAGTCATCCTCGCAGGCAGTGCGGAACAGCAGAAGAAGTACTTGGGGCGAATGACTGAGGCTCCGCTGATGTGTGTGAGTGTAACTAAAATGTAATGGTAATTCCCTGCAAACACTGTAAAGCGCCGCAGCCGTCGCTAATGGAGCTCTTCTCTCTGCTCAGGCGTACTGTGTGACGGAACCAGGTGCCGGTTCTGATGTGGCTGGGATCAAGACCAGAGCAGAGAAAAAGGGTAACGAGTACATAATTAACGGTCAGAAGATGTGGATTACGAACGGGGGCAAGGCTGACTGGTATGTTTGCGATACCGTTGCGTTCTCCCAATTGTGACGTGTATCTCCGAAGCAGAGGCCATTGGGGCCACCCTGGCTGTGCCAGCCCTTTGAGAGAACTATCCCATTCCGCCCCTCCCACCACAACTTGGCAAATTGTTTCTTCCGCAAACATTTAGTCAACTTCCCTTTTGAGAGTTATTTATGAATCTCCTTCCACCGCCCTTCCTGTTGTGAGCCTGGCTGAAGCTGCCCAGTCACTCGGTGTATTCGGGACCGGGATCGACAGATTCCCGGCCACTCGAGGATCTGAGGGTGGGGGGGCAGGTGGAGTAGAGATATGAGTTCCACCGTGATCTTGCTGAATGGAGGAACCGGTTCAACGGGCTCCTGCTCCTGTCTTTTCAATTCTTCTCCAGAGCCTGTCTGTCAACAGGAACCATACAAAAGGTACAGCACAGAAGGAGGCCATTCGGCCAATCCTGTCCATGCTAGCCCAAGGTCTCACGGGTGCCCCCTCTAATCCCATATCTTCATTAAATTATCACAATAATTGGGTAAACGTCTGCCCCCCCCCCCCCCCCTCCTCCGCCCACCCAAACAAAAAAATAATGCATTTGAAGGGTAAATATGCAAGTAACAAGGTTCCCACAGCTATGAGGATTTTCAGTATAAACTGTACGGTATTTCTCAGTTTGCTCCCGTTTAAATGACCGCTTACTGTGGGAAAGCCACCATCCATCCATGGACTTTCAGGACAGTTGTCATTGAAGCTGTTTCCCACTTCCTATCCTTGACCAGAGTGGAAAGTCTGGGATATAATTCAACCTGGCTCTACGGTTAGAAATACAGATATCTGATTGTCCACGGTGAGTGAGAGACAAGGCTGTTGTTCGGAGAGAGACTGGAAAAATAAACTGGTAAGATTTCTATAAGACAGTTCCAAAAATGTCATCTTTGACTCCCAGAATGATGGAAATATCTGCCTACTGCAGGCAGAGAAATTTCCAAGTTTGTTCTCATTAAAATTTGCTGTCCCCAAGCAGAGACGCAATGGCAGAGAATGTGTCCTTTCTTGCCCTCTACCTATCTATCTTGCTCACTCTATCTCACTTCCCTCATGTCTCTCACTGTTTTTCATTATCTCGCTGTTACACTGTCTGTCTCATTTCCTTCCCCCACCCTGCCCCCTCTCCACCAGCCCATCTTGGTCTTTTGCCATCCCGTGTTCCCCCATTTTGTTCTCTTTCCCCCCCCCCCCCCAAATAAACGGCTGCTATAATGTCAGAGGGGCAGTGCCGGGGGAGTGCTGCGCTAGTGGAGGTGCTGTCTTACAGACGTGAGGCTAATTCGAGGGATAAGAGCAGTGGCGTCTTGCCCTCAATCCACATTTAAAAAAAAAAAAAAACAGATTATCCATTCCTTCATTTCCTCCTTTGTGTTTGTGAGAGCTGGCTGTCTACGTGTTGACTGCCACGCTTCCTACAATGCTGACTCCACCTCAAAAACTGCCTATTGGCTGTGAAACGCTTTGCGGTATCCTGAGTTCGAGAGAGGCACTATGTAAATGCGAGTTTTTTGTTAATGAGATAAAGGTTCTAGGTCACCAACTCCCATCACGGTTTTGATTTTCCGCAGAGGGTAGTGGGTGCCTGGAACTCGCTACCGGAGGAGGTGGTGGAAGCAGGGACGATAGGGACATTTAAGGGGCATCTTGACAAATACATGAATAGAATGGGAATAGAGGGATACGGACCCAGGAAGTGTAGAAGATTTTAGTTTAGACGGGCAGGGGCTGGTTTTGCACAGGGCTAAATCATTGGCTTTTAAAGCAGACCGAGGCAGGCCAGCAGCACAGTTCAATTCCCGTACCAGCCTCCCTGAACAGGCGCCGGAATGTGGCGACTAGGGGCTTTTCACAGTAACTTCATTTGAAGCCTACTTGTGACAATAAGCGATTTTCATTTCATTTTCATTTCAGCATGGTCGGCGCAGGCTTGGAGGGCCGAAGGGCCTGTTCCTGTGCTGTCCTTTTCTTTGTTCTTTGTTCTTTGATTTGTCTCTGTCCATTCTAGAACTTGGAAACACCACCTTTGACTTTGTATCATAGAACTATGAGCAGAGAAGGTGACCATTCGGCCCATTATGCCCGTGCTGGCTCTATGAAAGGGCTGTTCAGTTTGTCCGAGATGTCACAAAGGGTACCGAGGAGGACTACCAGGATGTTGACACGGAGAGGTTGAAAAAGTTCGGACTGTTCTCCTCTGAACAGGACAGGGAGGACTAAGAGGTGATGCAGTTGAGGTTTCCAAAGCGAGGAGAGGTTTTGAGGAGGGTAGATATGGAAAGTTTGTTCCCGTTGGTGAGTCAATAAGCAGAGGCCGTAGATATAACATTTTTGGAAAATATCTAGAGGGAGAGGTGAAATGTTACATTCAACTGCTGGGATCTGTATCGGGCTACCTGAGAAAGTGGTAGAAGCTAATTCCATAAATAATTTAAAATGGAGTTGAGAGAGGTAAGTGGAACTTACAGGGCTACAGATGAAAAGCAGGAACATGGGACTCTGCGTAACCGGTCTTTCAGATAGCATCCACCAAATGGCCATAACACACTGCGCTAAAATCTCCTCCCCTTGCTCTTGTGTCAACTAAATCGGAGTCCTCCGGTTACTGATCTTTCTGCCACAGGAAGCACTCACTCCTTATTCATTCTTAGGCAAACCCTTCCTGATTTTGAACACCTGTATTAAAAATCCCCTTAACCTTCTGTCCTCTAAGGAAAACAATCCTAGCTTCTCCAGTCTCTACATCACTTCAAGTCCTTCATCCTTGGTCTACGTGGGGGTCGGTTTAGCTCAGTCGGCTGGACAGCTGGTTCGTGATGCGGAGCAATTCCCGCACCGGCTGAGGTTATTCGGCAAGGGCCCCGCCCTTCTCAAACTTCACTCCCCGCCTGAGGTGTGGTGACCCTCGGGTTACATCACCACCAGTCAGCTCTCAAAGGAGACCTCCGGGACAGTGGCAACATTCACACCCTTGGTCTCATTCTAGAGATTCTGGTAAATCTCCTCTTGAGTCCATTCCAAGCCCAGAATTGGACACAATCCCCAGCTGGAGCCCAACCAGTGATTTACAACGGTGTAAATATCTGGGATAACTTTCGAGAATGTTAATGTGGCTCCAAATTAAACTGCAAACAGTATGCAAAATTATAATATCAAATAGCCTATTTGGGGAGCTTCTGCGTTAGGACCGCCCAGTCCGGGGTGGGGTGGATGGTAGCTGTTGGCACGGGTCCAGGGCCAAATGAACAACTGAGGCCGAGTTGCCAGTGCTGCTCAGGAAAGCCAGTTTTGTGCTTGCTATCCTGTATCGTTTGGGAGACCAACGTGGAAAATATCTCTCCTAACTGATGCAGATTAACTTTTAATTTCAGTTGCAAGTGGATAATTTTGCAAGCGGACAGTAACTTTTAAAGATTTGTTCCATTCAAAGGTTTTTCCTCTTAGCCCGCTCGAACCCAGATCCCAAAGCCTCTGCCGGCAAGTCGTTCACTGGCTTCATTGTGGATGCTGACTCACCCGGGATCCAGATTGGAAGAAAGGTGAAATTTATCTCTATGTACAAACTTCTTAACTATTTTTTGTTGCATAACTTAGGCTGTTTAATTGGTGGGCATGTGTATACGTGGACCAATCATAAGCCAGGATTGAATGGCATGTTCAACACTTTGAACATGCACTTCCAGAACTCGCACACCCCACCGTCCTCCCACACAATTGTAAATATTGACAGAGAAACATAGCCATAAACCGGGACAAGAGGGAATTCAAGTTTTTTAATCATGAGCTCGATGTTGTTGCGCTAGGAGATGAACATGGGCCAGAGATGCTCAGATACCAGAGGCATTGTCTTTGAAGATGTGCGAGTGCCCAAGGAGAACGTCCTCGTTGGAGAGGGGGCTGGCTTCAAAATTGCAATGGGAGCGTTCGATAAGACCAGACCACCGGTGAGTGAAGCTCACGGCAGAATTACATTTGTAGGATCTTGCTGTGGGAATTTGAGGGTATGTTTGATGCTTTGACCGAACCTATGTGTCTATTGGGTTGAAATAATGTTGGAGCAAGTATCAGCCTGATACATCTCTGTACACAATATGGAAATCCCCACGCCGCCTGCCCATTTTAAAAGCTGCAGAATATTTTCACCGATTTGCCCACCTCCCCCTGGAGCGAACTCCCCTGCGCTTCTTTAAAACTGTGGCGTGTGCAGCCTTTTATGTCACCCTCTGATAGGAGGTGAGACCTCGGTTTAACGCTCATCCAAAAGATGGTGCCTTTGACTGTGACTGTGACACCCTCACCCTCCTGTGTATCCCTCCCTCAGTACTGCTCCCTGGTGCAATGCTCCCTCATTCATTTTTTTTATTATAAATATTTTATTGAAAATTTTTGGTCAACCAACACAGTACATTGTGCATCCTTTACATATAACAACACAAATAACAATGACCTATTTTATAAACAGAAAATGAATAAATAATAAATAACAAAAATGAAAACTAACCCTAATTGGCAACTGCCTTATCACAAGTAACACTCCAAAAATATAAATTAACAGTCCAATATATAATTATCTGTCGCAACGACCTATACATATTATACAGTATATATTAACAACCCTGAGAGTCCTTCTGGTTCCTCCCCCCCCCCCCCCCCCCCCCCGCCGATCCTGGGCTGCTGCTGCTGCCTTCTTTTTTCCATTCCATCTATTTTTCTGCGAGGTATTCGACGAACGGTTGCCACTGCCTGGTGAACCCTTGAGCCGACCCCCTTAGAACGAACTTAATCCGCTCTAGCTTTATAAACCCTGCCATGTCATTTATCCAGGTCTCCACCCCTGGGGGCTTGGCTTCTTTCCACATTAACAATATCCTGCGCCGGGCTACTAGGGACGCAAAGGCCAAAACATCGGCCTCTCTCGCCTCCTGCACTCCCGGCTCTTGCGCAACCCCAAATATAGCCAACCCCCAGCTTGGTTTGACCCGGACCCCCACTACTTTTGAAAGCACCTTTGTCACCCCCATCCAAAACCTCTGTAGTGCCGGGCATGACCAAAACATATGGGTATGATTCGCTGGGCTTCTCCAGCACCTCGCACACCTATCCTCCACCCCAAAAAATTTACTGAGCCGTGCTCCAGTCATATGCGCCCTGTGTAATACCTTAAACTGAATCAGGCTTAGCCTGGCACACGAGGACGACGAGTTTACCCTGCTTAGGGTATCTGCCCACAGCCCCTCCTCGATCTCCTCCCCCAGCTCTTCTTCCCATTTCCCTTTTAGTTCATCTACCATAGTCTCCCCTTCGTCCCTCATTTCCCTATATATATCTGACACCTTACCATCCCCCACCCATGTCTTTGAGATCACTCTGTCCTGCACCTCTTGTGTCGGGAGCTGCGGGAATTCCCTCACCTGTTGCCTCGCAAAAGCCCTCAGTTGCATATACCTGAATGCATTCCCTTGGGGCAACCCATATTTCTCGGTCAGCGCTCCCAGACTCGCGAACTTGCCATCCACAAACAGATCTTTCAGTTGCGTTATTCCTGCTCTTTGCCACATTCCATATCCCCCATCCATTCCCCCCGGGGCAAACCTATGGTTGTTTCTTATCGGGGACCCCCCCAAGGCTCCAGTCTTTCCCCTATGCCGTCTCCACTGTCCCCAAATCTTCAGTGTAGCCACCACCACCGGGCTTGTGGTGTACTTCCTCGGTGAGAACGGCAATGGGGCTGTCACCATAGCCTGTAGGCTAGTCCCCCTACGGGACGCCCTCTCTAATCTCTTCCACGCCGCTCCCTCCTCCTCTCCCATCCACTTACTCACCATTGAAATATTAGCGGCCCAATAATACTCACTTAGGCTCGGTAGTGCCAGCCCCCCCCATCCCTGCTACGCTGTAAGAATCCCTTCCTCACTCTCGGGGTCTTCCCGGCCCCCACAAAACCCATTATGCTCTTTTCAATCCTTTTTTTAAAAAAGCCTTCGTGATCACCATCGGGAGGCACTGAAACACAAACAGGAATCTCGGGAGGACCACCATCTGAACCGCCTGCACCCTCCCTGCCAGTGACAGGGATACCATATCCCATCTCTTGAAATCCTCCTCCATTTGTTCCACCAACCTCGTTAAATTTAACCGATGCAATGTGCCCAATTCTTGGCTATCTGGATCCCCAGGTAACGAAAGTCCCTTGTTACCTTCCTCAATGGTAGGTCCTCTATTTCTCTACTCTGCTCCCCTGGATGCACCACAAATAACTCACTTTTCCCCATGTTCAATTTATACCCTGAAAAATCCCCAAACTCCCCAAGTATCCGCATTATTTCTGGCATCCCCTCCGCTGGGCCTGCCACGTATAGTAGCAAATCGTCCGCATACAAAGATACCCGGTGTTCTTCTCTTCCTCTAAGTACTCCCCTCCACTTCTTGGAACCCCTCAACGCTATCGCCAGGGGCTCAATCGCCAGTGCAAACAATAATGGGGACAGAGGGCATCCCTGCCTTGTCCCTCTATGGAGCCGAAAATATGCAGATCCCCGTCCATTCGTGACCACGCTCGCCATCGGGGCCCTATACAACAGCTGCACCCATCTAACATACCCCTCTCCAAAACCAAATCTCCTCAACACCTCCCACAAATAATCCCACTCCACTCTATCAAATGCTTTCTCGGCATCCATCGCCACTACTATCTCCGTTTCCCCCTCTGGTGGGGCCATCATCATTACCCCTAACAGCCTCCGTATATTCGTGTTCAGCTGTCTCCCCTTCACAAACCCAGTTTGGTCCTCGTGGACCACCCCCGGGACACATTCCTCTATTCTCATTGCCATTACCTTGGCCAGGATCTTGGCATCTACATTTAGGAGGGAAATAGGTCTATAGGACCCGCATTGTAGCGGGTCCTTCTCCTTCTTTAAGAGAAGCGATATCGTTGCTTCAGACATAGTCGGGGGCAGTTGTCCCCTTTCCTTTGCCTCATTAAAGGTTCTCGTCAATACCGGGGCGAGCAAGTCTACATATTTTCTATAGAATTCGACTGGGAATCCATCCGGTCCCGGGGCCTTTCCCGCCTGCATACTCCTAATTCCTTTCACCACTTCTTCTACCTCAATCTGTGCTCCCAGTCCCACCCTTTCCTGCTCTTCCACCTTGGGAAATTCCAGCCGATCCAAGAAGCCCATCATTCTCTCCCTCCCATCCGGGGGTTGAGCTTCATATAATTTTTTATAAAATGTCTTGAACACTCCATTCACTCTCTCCGCTCCCCACTCCATCTCTCCTTCCTCATCCCTCACTCCCCCTATTTCCCTCGCTGCTCCCCTTTTCCTCAATTGGTGTGCCAGCAACCTGCTCGCCTTCTCCCCATATTCGTACTGTACACCCTGTGCCTTCCTCCATTGTGCCTCTGCAGTGCCCGTAGTCAGCAAGTCAAATACTACATGTAGCCTTTGCCTTTCCCTGTACAGTCCCTCCTCCGGTGCTTCCGCATATTGTCTGTCCACCCTCAAAAGTTCTTGCAGCAACCGCTCCCGTTCCTTACTCTCCTGCTTCCCTTTATGTGCCCTTATTGATATCAGCTCCCCTCTAACCACCGCCTTCAACGCCTCCCAGACCACTCCCACCTGGACCTCCCCATTATCATTGAGTTCCAAGTACTTTTCAATGCACCCCCTCACCCTTAGACACACCCCCTCATCTGCCATTAGTCCCATGTCCATTCTCCAGGGTGGGCGCCCTTCTGTTTCCTCCCCTATCTCCAAGTCTACCCAGTGTGGAGCGTGATCCGAAATGGCTATAGCCGTATACTCCGTTCCCCTCACCTTTGGGATCAACGCCCTTCCCAGCACAAAAAAGTCTATTCGCGAGTAAACTTTATGGACATAGGAGAAAAACGAGAACTCCTTACTCCTAGGTCTGCTAAATCTCCACGGGTCTACACCTCCCATCTGCTCCATAAAATATTTAAGTACCTTGGCTGCTGCCGGCCTCCTTCCAGTCCTGGACTTCGACCTATCCAGCCCTGGTTCCGACACCGTATTAAAATCTCCCCCCATTATCAGCTTTCCCATCTCTAGGTCCGGAATGCGTCCTAGCATCCGCCTCATAAAATTGGCATCATCCCAGTTCGGGGCATATACGTTTACCAAAACCACCGTCTCCCCCTGTAGTTTGCCACTCACCATCACGTATCTGCCCCTGTTATCCGCCACTATAGTCTTTGCCTCGAACATTACCCACTTCCCCACTAATATAGCCACCCCCCTGTTTTTCGCATCTAGCCCCGAATGGAACACCTGCCCCACCCATCCTTTGCGTAGCCTAACCTGATCTATCAGTTTCAGGTGCGTTTCCTGTAACATAACCACATCTGCCTTAAGTTTCTTAAGGTGTGCGAGTACCCGTGCCCTCTTTATCGGCCCGTTCAGCCCCCTCACGTTCCACGTGATCAGCCGGGTTGGGGGGCTTCCTACCCCCCCCCCCTTGTCGATTAGCCATCCCCTTTTTCCAGCTCCTCACCCGGTTCCCACGCAGCTGTATCTCCCCCAGGCGGTGCCCCCCCGCCCATCCCCTCCCATACCAGCTCCCCCCTCTCCCCAGCAGCAGCAACCCAGTAATTCCCCCCCCCCCCTCCCCCCCCGCTAGATCCCCCGCTAGCATAATTACTCCCCCCATGTTGCTCCCAGAAGTCAGCAAACTCTGGCCGACCTCGGCTTCCCCCCGTGACCTCGGCTCGCACCGTGCGACGCCCCCTCCTTCCTGCTTCTCTATTCCCGCCATGATTATCATAGCGCGGGAACCAAGCCCGCGCTTCTCCCTTGGCCCCGCCCCCAATGGCCAACGCCCCATCTCCTCCACCTCCCCTCCTCCCCCCATCACCACCTGTGGAAGAGAGAAAAGTTACCACATCGCAGGATTAGTACATAAAACTCCTCTTTCCCCCCTTTTTAACCCCCCTCTTCGCCCCCCACATTCGCCCCACCACTTTGTTCAAACGTTCTTTTTAATAACCCGCTCATTCCAGTTTTTCTTCCACAATAAAAGTCCACGCTTCATCCGCCGTCTCAAAGGAGTGGTGCCTCCCTTGATATGTGACCCACAGTCTTGCCGGTTGCAGCATTCCAAATGTTATCATCTTTTTATGAAGCACCGCCTTGGCCCGATTAAAGCTCGCCCTCCTTCTCGCCACCTCCGCACTCCAGTCTTGATAAACGCGGATCACCGCGTTCTCCCATTTACTGCTCAGAGTTTTCTTTGCCCACCTAAGGACCATTTCTCTATCCTTAAAACGGAGGAATCTCACCACTATGGCTCTGGGAATTTCTCCTGCTCTCGGTCCTCGCGCCATCACTCGGTATGCTCCCTCCACCTCCAACGGACCCGCCGGGGCCTCCCCTCCCATTAACGAGTGCAGCATCGTGCTCACATATGCCCCGACGTCCGCTCCCTCCGCACCTTCAGGAAGACCAAGAATCCTCAGGTTGTTCCTACTTGCGTTGTTCTCCAGTGCCTCCAACCTTTCCACACATCGTTTCTGATGTGCCTCATGCGTCTCCGTCTTCACCACCAGGCCCTGTATGTCGTCCTCATTCTCGGCTGCCTTTGCCTTCACGACCCGAAGCTCCCGCTCCTGGGTCTTTTGTTCCTCCTTTAGCCCTTCGATCGCCTGTAGTATCGGGGCCAACAGCTCTTTCTTCATTTCCTTTTTGAGCTCTTCCACACAGCATTTCAAGAACTCTTGTTGTTCAGGGCCCCATGTTAAACTGCCACCTTCCGACGCCATCTTGGTTTTTGCTTGCCTTCCTTGCCGCTGTTCTAAAGGATCCACTGCAATCCGGCCACTTTCTCCTCCTTTTTTCATCCGCATCCAGGGGGGATTCCCTTCTGGTTTACCGCACAGTGTTTTTAGCCGTCAAAATTGCCGTTGGGGCTCCTATCAAGAGCCCAAAAGTCCGTTTCACCGGGAGCTGCCGAAACGTGCGACTCAGCTGGTCATCGCCGCACCCGGAAGTCTTCATGCTCCCTCATTCATGTTCGCACTGCCAGTGTCGGTTCTCTCAGTAAGTTACTGGAGCACCACCTAAACCCATGATCCTTTGGTTCAGTGATGAAAGTGCCGCACATTGAGCCAAATATATTTAAGATGCATGCAGGCTCTCAAGTGAAATAAATGGCAGGACATTAATCATTCCCACAGTGCTTGGTAATTAGGGGTTACTGAACTCTGTTCAATACCGAACTGTTCCTGAACTCTGCCTCCAGTAAATATGAATGTAATTGCAGGTAGCTGCTGGAGCAGTTGGTTTAGGCCAGAGAGCGTTGGATGAGGCTACCAAATATGCTTTGGAAAGGAAAACTTTTGGAAAGTTACTTGCAGAGGTAAGGCTAGGATTTACAACAGTATCTCAAATTTAAAATATTCATCCTTGCATTCAAACCCTTGTCCTCCTCCATCTCGCTAACATCCTCATGCCCTCCAACCCTCTTAGTGAGCATCCCCCAATTTGAATCCGTAGCACCGTGGTTAGCACGGTTGTCAGGGACCCAGGTTCGATTCCGGCTTGGGTCACTGTCTGTGCGGAGTCTGCACGTCCTCCCCGTGTGTGCGTGGGTTTCCTCCGGGTGCTCCGGTTTCCTCCCACAGTCCAAAGATGTGCAGGTTTGGTGGACTGGCCATGATAAATTGCCCATAGTGACCAAAAATGGTTAGTTGGAGTTACGGGGGCAGAGTGGAGGTGGGGGGGGGGCAGAGTGGAGGTGGGGGGGGGGGCAGAGTGGAGGTGGGGGGGGGGCAGAGTGGAGGTGGGGGGGGGGGGCAGAGTGGAGGTGGGGGGGGGGCAGAGTGGAGGTGGGGGGGGGGGGCAGAGTGGAGGTGGGGGGGGGGGGCAGAGTGGAGGTGGGGGGGGGGCAGAGTGGAGGTGGGGGGGGGGGGCAGAGTGGAGGTGGGGGGGGGCAGAGTGGAGGTGGGGGGGGCAGAGTGGAGGTGGGGGGGGGGCAGAGTGGAGGTGGGGGGGGGCAGAGTGGAGGTGGGGGGGGCAGAGTGGAGGTGGGGGGGGGGCAGAGTGGAGGTGGGGGGGGGGCAGAGTGGAGGTGGGGGGGGGGCAGAGTGGAGGTGGGGGGGGGGCAGAGTGGAGGTGGGGGGGGGGCAGAGTGGAGGTGGGGGGGGGGGCAGAGTGGAGGTGGGGGGGGGGCAGAGTGGAGGTTGGGGGGGGGGCCAGAGTGGAGGTGGGGGGGGGGGGCCAGAGTGGAGGTTGGGGGGGGGGCCAGAGTGGAGGTGGGGGGGGGGGGCCAGAGTGGAGGTGGGGGGGGGGGGCCAGAGTGGAGGTGGGGGGGGGCAGAGTGGAGGTGGGGGGGGGCAGAGTGGAGGTGGGGGGGGGGCAGAGTGGAGGTGGGGGGGGGCAGAGTGGAGGTGGGGGGGGGCAGAGTGGAGGTGGGGGGGGGGGCAGAGTGGAGGTGGGGGGGGGCAGAGTGGAGGTGGGGGGGGGGGGCAGAGTGGAGGTGGGGGGGGGGGCAGAGTGGAGGCGGGGGGGGGGCAGAGTGGAGGCGGGGGGGGGGGCAGAGTGGAGGCGGGGGGGGGGGCAGAGTGGAGGTGGGGGAGGGGCAGAGTGGAGGGGGGGCTGGGGGGGCGGGGCAGAGTGGAGGGGGGGCTGGGGGGGCGGGGCAGAGTGGAGGGGGGGCTGGGGGGGGGGGCAGAGTGGAGGGGGGGCTGGGGGGGGGCAGAGTGGAGGGGGGGCAGAGTGGAGGGGGGGCAGAGTGGAGGGGGGGCAGGCAGAGTGGAGGGGGGTCTGGGGGGGGGGCGGCAGAGTGGAGGGGGGGCTGGGGGGCGGGGCAGAGTGGAGGGGGGGCTGGGGGGGCGGGGCAGAGTGGAGGGGGGGCTGGGGGGGGCAGAGTGGAGGGGGGGCAGAGTGGAGGGGGGGCAGAGTGGAGGGGGGGCAGGCAGAGTGGAGGGGGGGTCTGGGGGGGGGGCGGCAGAGTGGAGGGGGGGATGGAGGGGGGGCTGGGGGGGGGGGCAGAGTGGAGGGGGGGCTGGTGGGGGGGGGAGATTGGGTGAGAGGGCAGAGTGGAGGGGCAGAGTGGAGGGGGGGCTGGTGGGGGGGGCAGATTGGGTGGGAGGGCAGAGTGGAGGGGGGGCTGAGGGGGGGGGGCAGAGTGGAGGGGGGGCTGGGGGGGGCAGAGTGGAGGGGGGGCAGAGTGGAGGGGGGGCTGGGGGGGCAGAGTGGAGGGGGGGCTGGGGGGGGGGGCAGAGTGGAGGGGGGGCTGGGGGGGGGGGGCAGAGTGGAGGGGGGCTGGGGGGGAGGAGGCTGGGGGGGGGGTGGAGGCCGGGGGGAGGCCGGGGGGGGGGGGGGGGGCTGGGGGGGAGGCCGGGGGGGGGGGGGGGGGGGGGGCTGGGGGGGAGGCCGGGGGGGGGGGCGTGGGGGCTGTTTTTGAAAACTCACCACTATTCTTAGAAGTTCCCCATACCAAAATTGTTATCACAATTTCAATACTAAAAATAAAGTACAATATCAACACATCCCTTTGTGGCTTTGGGACCAATAGTCATTATAAACTAAATATGGCGCGTTAACAACATCAATATTATTTATGATGTGCTGTGCAGTTAAATCAAGACAACACTCTAAACTACCACTATTCCCCCTCTATTACAACACTCACACAGTTTAGAAACACTGATCAAGGTCCTTGAACAGCACACATATCCCCATTATCATACATAACAGCCCCTACCAATTTACATGACATTTCTTCTTTAATAACTATTACAGCTCTTCAATGCAATATTGTTTGCTGCATTGGTAATAATTTTCCCACCGTGGCATCAAGCTACAAAAATTCTTAAACTTTTATCATTTATCATATTGGGGTTCCTCGTCAGTCGCTGCTGTCTGCCGAGACCCTGAATAACTCCATCGCGTAGTACCTACCCCGTGGAGACCACAGATCATCCATCAGCTGATGTCCAATTACAGATGTCTGACCGGAGGTTTCACTGTTCAGTAATAATTTGATATTTTGATTTGTTTCTAACCCGTAAAGTTTTCCTCCGGGCTCTTGTCATTTAATTCCCTCAAATATGTAGCCAATTGTATCATTGTTTCCCCCCAATCCTGTCTAAAACATTCTTCTCTGGAGTGTAGTTTTCTTCCTTCTTGTGAACTGGTTTGTCTGTTATTTATTTTTCCATCTGAAAAATCAAATGAACAGGTCAAGGGTGGAGAGGGCCCTAATCTTTAATTTGTACTTTCTATTTTCGTTTGAACACTCCAAAAGTGCCCTCTCCAGGACTTCCGGATTTCTTTTGCTACCATTTCTTTTTTTTTTAAACTGGTTTATTTTCCTTATCCTTGATATACATCATACAATTAAAGCCTGTTAAGCCTCCTCCTTCTGTCATTGCACCCCTGAGTGAGATTCGAAGAATCTCAAACTCCTCCTCTTTTGCTCACTCAGTGATCCAATCATTGTAACCTTACCCTGATACATTTCTGATATTGCTACTGCATTTACTTTAATTACTTTATTTTAATTACGACCGGATTTTTATGAAGGTAAGTTCCAAACATGACATTGTAACTTCATCGTCTGTCCAATCAATGCTGCTAACTGGTTTTAATTCACTGCCTTCCCACCAATTGGTCATGTGTTTTAACTGTGATACAATTTCTTTTGCACCAGACACCATGCTTCTCTAAGTCAACTGTATGTTTACCCAAATTCTAAACAACCTTGGGCGCGATTCTCCACTCCCACTTGGGAGAATTGCCTGGGCCACCAAAATTTCCGGGGACGCCGGTCCGACGCCCTCCCGCGAATCGCCCGGCCTGGTCGAGTTTCGCAGGCCGGAGAATCGCCGGAGACACCCAAAATGGCGATTCTCTGGCACCCCCGCTATTCTGAGGCCCGGATGGGCCGAGCGGCCAGGCCAAAACGGCGGGTTCCCCCCGGCGCCGTCCACACCTGGTCGTTGCAGTCGTGGGCGGTGCGTGAACGCTGGGGGGGGCGGCCTGTGGGGGGGGGCGAGGGGGGATCCTGCACCGGGCTTCACCTGGAATGTGGGGTGGCCCGCGATCGGTGCCCACCGATCGTCGGGCCGTCCTCTCTGAACGAGGACCTCCTTCCTTCCGCAGCTCTGCAAGATCCGTCCCCCATCTTCTTGCGGGGCGGACTTAGAGAGGACGGCAACCACGCATGCCATTTTTCGGAATTCTAAGTTCTGTTCCTGGTTGTCCCTTTCAGTTGCAATCTGAAATTAAGGATAAGTGCCCTTTCTGGGCCCTATCCAAGGCTGACTAAGGCACTATCTTCCCGTTTTAGTTAAGAGTCGATTGGTTATTGGTCTCTAAAGATTCTAGGCGTCCCCCATTTCTCTAGGCTTTAACCTCACAATCTGCCTTACTCTAAGGATGATTTATTTTTTGGCCTCATTTTACCAGTAATGGATGCAAGATTTTTAGTGCTGTCACCAAGATGTCTTGCAGACTTTTTCTCAGGTTCAGCATCTTCTAGTCTGCTGATTTCACACCCAACCTGAGCTTCAGTTCCCTCGATCCACAGAATATCCTTAAAAAAGTCAATCACACATGACTTTCCAGACTAAACTCGGCAGGTAAAGTCTGACTCACACATAGACCAGAAACATCTAATATTCTAGCCTTTGTGCCGGTTAGAAACTCCTCATATTCCAACCGTTTCTTGGGAACTAGAAACTTCTAATATTCTAGCCCCCACTCTAGCCCCCATTCTGCTCAACTAGAAACTTCTAATATTCTAGCCTCGCGTTACCTAGAAACTTCTAATATTCTAGGTCCCTGTTCGGGCGCCATGTTTTTGAAAACTCCACTATTCTTAGAAGTACCCCTATACCAAAAAGGGCCGACGTTCTAAATGGTGATCAGGGATTCTCACTCCCCGACTCCGATGCAAGCTTCAGTGGGTGCTATTCAGGTCAAACTATATTTTCAAGTTATCCCCCGGTATAACCCATACCTTCACCGAAGATTTCATCTACTTACCACTTAGTAGCATCGATCCTGGGTCCCGCGTTGCTAAGCATGTAAAGTAGACTTTGGAACCACTGTTTCAGGTTAAAACTTTTAAGTTATTTTATTATTATATTTTTTTCTCTTTTTAAAAGATGCAATCACTGTCTTTACAGAAAAGTAAAAAGATCTTGCTTCTGGATCCTTCTGGTTGGTTGAAGGGACCTTCAGACCCAACATGACAATCAATCTTCTTTTTTAAAATCTGGTCTTCTTTAGATGTATCAGCTATTTTAGCTCGGCTGCTCTGCCCTGTCCATTTCCCATGGCCGAGCTGACTGTGACTCTAGCTGCTTGTTCCTTCTCTGCTTCTCTCTCTCTCCTTCTGAGCTCTGGTTGTCGTCGTTCTGGTTCTGAATAGTTCCTGCTCTGATCTCTGTTTATATTTGCTTTCTAACAATTACGTTTTTTGATGTTATTGTAAAGTAACTCTTATTTTCTTTGATTGTAAAAAGTAATTTGATCTAAACCTTTTAATCCAACTAAGTATACATTTTGACATGACTTCATCGCATAGATCTGATTACATTGTTTCCTTTGTGATGTTCAAAATGCTTTGGTTTCAAGAGGTGTTACTTTTAATTCCTGTCATTTCTATAGTTTTATTTTCCAATTGTGTCCTCAGCTCAATTTTGACTTTGATTTTGGCTTTGAATTATGTTTCTCTTAGACTGATAGCCTCCAGTTTTCTTTAATTTACCTGGTATTAGCAAATTTTCACACCTAGAATCCCATCCTTTCTTTTCCAGATCCTTACTAAGATAGTTACTTTCAATGACGGTGTGAGCCATTGTTTTTGGCTTCATTCAAAGTCCTGTTTGTCTTGTTTGTGAACCTGCTTGACCAAGGATATCTGCATTTTACAATACTTCCCTGACAGCTGCTGTTAACCCTTTTGTGGGATCTTTCCCTACATTCTCTCATGTTTCTCTCAGACCAGATATTGACAGACTTCCATGTTTCAAATGACACATCTTTCCGTATTATCAATTACAGGGTGGGGGCGTGGGGCCCGGGTGGGTGGGGGTGTGGGGGCAGGGGGGTGGGTGTGGGGGCAGGGGGGTGTGTGTGGGGGCAGGGGGGTGGGTGTGGGGGCAGGGGGGTGGGTGTGGGGGCAGGGGGAGTAGGGTGTGGGGGCCTGGTGGGGGTGTGGGGGCCAGGTGGGGGTGTGGGGGCCGGGTGGGGGTGTGGGGGCCGGGTGGGGGTGTGGGGGCCGGGTGGGGGTGTGGGGGCCGGGTGGGGGTGTGGGGGCCGGGTGGGGGTGTGGGGGCCGGGTGGGGGTGTGGGGGCCGGGTGGCAGTGTGGGGGCCGGGTTGGGGTGGGGGTGTGGGAGCGGTGTGGGGGCCGGGGGGTAGGGTGTGGGTGTGGGGGCCGGGTTGGGGTGGGGGTGTGGGAGCGGTGTGGGGGGCGGGGGGGTAGGGTGTGGGGGCCGGGGGGTAGGGTGTGGGGGCCGGGTGGGGGTGTGGGGGCAGGGTGGAGGTATGGGGGCCGGGTGGGGGGGGTGGGGGCAGGGTGGGGGTGCTCTTTCCAAGGGGCGGTACAGACTTGATGGACCAAATGACCTCCTTCTGCACTGTAAATTCTGTAATCTCCATTGGCGGCCGTTCAGCTGCCTTGTTTCCAAGCTCTGGAATTCCCTCCTTAAGCTTCTCTCGGTCTCTTCCTCCCTCTACCTCTTCCTTTATGACGCTTCTCAAAACCTGCCTCTTTGACAGAGGTTTTCGTCACTTGTCCTAATATCTAGCTGTGGTTCAGTCATATTTTGTTTGTCGATGAATCTCCTTGGCACATTTTATTACTTCAAAGACAAAGTATAAATGTTGTTAGAATTAAATACTTGCCAGCCTATAAAGTCCTACCTGGCTCCTTCCGCATTCAAACTTCCCGACACACAGTCTTGGAGGCGGTGATGACTCCAGCTGCTGAGCGCGGAGACGTTCTCCCTATCAGCTTAATGATGAGCCCAAACCCCTGACCTCTACCACCTAGAAGTCAGGACAAGGGCAGCGGGAACATGGGAACACCGACAACTCAAGACCCCCTCCAGGACACACACCATCCTTGGAAACTTATCGCCGTTCCTTCGCTGTCGCTAAACCAAAAACCTGGGGCTACGTCCCGATCAGCGTTTGGACTATTTTGGTTCGGGCAACCTTGATGCAGTAGTTATAATACTTCACTCTGCATATCGCCCCCACCCCCGAATCTCCAGCTTCTTGGTCTTTGGTCACCACAGTCTTCTCTCAGTTCTTGTATTGATTTTGTTCAATTGTATTCAGTTGGCCATTGATTGGATATTCACTTGTGGCTCCCATATAGGGGTAACAAACTGTGGTTGTAGGGTTTGGAGGCGCATGTGTGTAATATATGTTCCTGCAAGTAAAGGCTTCTAAGGGTGGAAAGATTAAGCTCTTGTTCTAACCTTATGTGCCTGAAATAGAGCACGTATAAGGTATCCTGAGAGATTTGATGCATTAAAGTAGCAAATCGTTGATAACAGTAGAATCAAGCATGGACCAATAACACCATGAGTGTTAATGATGCTGGCTCCCGGTTCTCTCTGTGCACAGGCGTCTCCTTCGACAGTTCTGCATAGGGAAGAGATGGCTGACGTGAAATTTGATACAGGTGCTGACAATTGAGGGAAACACTAGATAAGGAGAATCTCTCTGGTGGCGGGAGGGTCAGTAACCAGATGACTCCTGTTTAAGATAATTGGCCAGTGCAGAGAGGGAAGTGAGAATTGGTTTTGTGCAGAGTGAGTTATGATCTCAAGTGCTGAGAATCTGAAAAGGAAACATTAGCAGGGCTAAGGATAAAGGGCAGAAGAGTTGGACTAATTGCTTCACAGCTCCAGGGTCCCGGGTTTGATTCCCAGCTTGGGTCACTGTGTGGAGTCTGCACGCTCTCCCCGTGTCTGCGTGGGTTTCCTCCGGGTGCTCTGGTTTCCCCTCACAATGTCCCGAAAGTTGTGCTGTTAGGTGAATTGGACATTCTGAATTCTCCCTCCGTGTAGCCGAACAGGCGCCGGAATGTGGCGACTAGGGAATTTTCACATTAACTTTAATGGAGTGTTAATGGAAGCCTACTTGTGGCACCAATTCAGGTTATTATTAGAAAGGGGAAAACTTTGGCCTTTGGACTGTGACTAATTGGGTAACTCGGCCCCAGAGAATGGCCTCCCCATCGTATAAGATTGAGATTCCACAAGTGTGGGGTGGGAGTGAGGTTGGGCAATCGTAACTGTCCCACCTGCTGCCTCAGCTGTGTCTTGTCTTTCTGTGTTGGTGTGTGTGTAGCATCAGGCAATCTCCTTCCTGCTGGCGGAAATGGCTCTGAAGGTGGAATTGGCCCGGCTCAGTTACCAGAGAGCGGCCTGGGAAGTGGATCAGGGGCGGAGGAACACTTACTTTGCCTCCATAGCAAAGGCCTTTGCAGGCGACATTGCCAATCAGGTCGCTAGTGACGCCGTCCAGATCTTCGGAGGCAACGGGTTCAACAGCGAATATCCTGTGGAGAAACTGATGAGAGATGCTAAAATCTACCAGGTAGGTCAGACATATCTACCAGGTAGGTCAGACATATCTACCAGGTAGGTCAGACAATGTCCAACCTTTCCAGTGAGGTATTGGTGTAATTTCAGCCAAAGTGAACTTGCGCTTCTGTCACGGCTTTCACAACCTCCGGATGCTCCGAAGCATTTTACTGATGTGACATGTTTCCTTTACGTGTTCATTGTTGGTGCTGTAGAAACAGGACAGCCCGATGTGTGCACAGTAGGCTCTCGAACAGCAATGAGACGATGGCCAGACAATCCTGTTTTCAAAATGACCTTGGTTGAGGGATGAATATTGGTCACTGAAAGGTCATCGGCCTGAAATGTCGACTATTCCCCTCAAACAGAAGCTGCCAGACCTGCTGAAGGCTTCCCACGTTTCCTGTTCTTGTTTCAGATTTCCAACGTCTGCAGTATTTTTTTGTCACTGCCTGCTGTTTGCCCAGCACTTTGGATTTTACACCAGTCGGCTGCTTGGGTCGCTGTGCGGAGTGTCATGCGCGAGTACCTTTAAGAAATGGGTGTTTATCGAATAGCTGTAGTGGGTGTACCTTTAAGAAATGGGTGTTTATCGAATAGCTGCAGTGACGTCAGAGAGTGGGTGGAGCTGGGCTGGCTGTTTTTCACTTTCATTTTTGAGCAGGCAGCTATAGTGTTTTTAGTTTTGTTTTGAGAGCTGGATAGTTTCAGGAAAAGCAATCAGCTGTGTAAGGATCTCTCTGCAATCTAAATACTGTCTCCAGATCATTTGGGTGAGTTCAAAGTGATAACTGCTCTCAGTAGAGAATTTAAACCTGATCTCTGTGTTTTGTCTTATGGATGTTGCAAGGAAAGATTAAGGGATGCGTATAGAGTATTGTATCTGTGGGGATGATTGGTGTTGATGGTTGTTAAGATGTTTATTGTGGGTTTATGAAGTGTTAACAGGTTTCATAAATAAACATTGTTTTAATTTAAAAGTACTTTAACGCCCTGTTGCACTACACCTGTAAAGTAGGCCCGTGTGCTCCCCATAACCACAATCTATTAAAAGTTGTGGGTCAGGTGAACTCGATGATACACTTTGGGGTTCTCTAAACCCTGGCCCATAGCAGGAGTCTACACGTTCTCCCCGTGTCTGCGTGGGTTTCCTCCGTGTGCTCAGGTTTCCTCCCACGAAAGAAGTGCTTTTTCGGTGAATTGGACATTCTGAATTCTCCCTCCGTGTACCCGAACAGCCGCCGGAGTGTGGCGACTAGGGGCAATTCACAGTAACTTCATTGCAGGGTTAATGTAAGCCTACTTGTGACAATAAAGATTATTGGATCATTAATATTTAGCTTCTCTTGTTAGCCATGGTTGGGCCACTGGTCCCCACGGGGCTTTTACTACTTAAAGGGAATGTATATTTGTTGAAAATTATTAATTTATTCTTGAATAGTTTCTGTTGCTTATGTACCATCACATCTCTTAATGTGATTTCCCAGTCTACCTAGGTTAACTTGCCCCCTTGTACCTACTTAGGGCTGGTTTAGCTCAGTGGGCTAGATAGCTGGTTTGTGATGCAGAACAAGGCCAGCAGCGCGGGTTCAATTCCCGTACCCGCTTACCCGAACAGGCACCAGAATGTGGCGACTAGGGGCTTTTCACAGTAACTTTATACTTGTGACAATAAACTGTTATTATTGTGTTGTTCAGATTTAAGACTCTAATTTTGGACTTGGCTACATCACCTCCCCAATTCAGTATTTTTTTCCGGCCGATCAGCCTTCCCTAGATGCCTACTCCTCCAGAAAACTATCCTGAATGCATTCCATGAACCTGCCCGCCACGCTATTACTGCAAATTTGATTTGCCTGGTTTGATTGAAGAGGAGTCTCCACAAGTGCTGTATTATCCTATTACATCTGCCTCTTAATTTCCTGGTTTATACTCTGCCATACTGCTGCTAGGGAGCTTATAAACACTTCCCAACTGTGCTTTTCATACCTTAGATAGAAGTAGCTAGCTCAAAATCAAGTAGAGTGGGTTTGGGTGAAGCTAAAATTATTTTTCTTTGTGTCTTTATCTCATTCTCTATTATCAGCACTACCACGCCGCCTCCTCCATTTTTGCCCATCACTTATCAAAGTTGATAGTCCATAACACTGCACCAAGCACGCAACACACCCTTTGGAACTTCTGGCTGTAGCTGCGGAGAAAAATATTTGTCCCTCTGTCAATCCTGCTGCCTAGCACTAAAACATTGCTTTTCAATTCCAAACTCGAGTGGCCTCCTGTCCCACCTTCCAGACTTTGCATCACCCTTAGCAGGCAGCCAGAACATTGTACCCCTCGGATAAGGGCAAAGGCTGAAGCTCCTGCCCTGCTGCACCTCTGGTTCCTCCAGCCGCCTGACTCAGATTCACACCCTTCCTCTGCTCCACATCACTAACCAGACCTGTCCCGCTACTTAAACCCCAGGGATGTGACTACCTCCTGGATCAGTGTTCAGCTCACGCTCCCCTCCCCGACACCCAACGATGCCTGCATTTCAGACCCCAGTTCAACAACTCTGAGCTGAACTTCCTGAAGGTTCCTGAGGAAGGAGCAGTGCTCCGAAAGCTAGTGATTCAAAACAAACCTGTTGGAATTTAACCAGGTGTTGTAAGACTTCTTGCTGTTCCTGAAGGTAGTCACTGACCACAGATGTGGTCGCCTGGGATCATAATGCTATCCACAAACTCCCACATGCTGCAATTTGGCACATCATCTGTCCTGATATATCTGTGTAACCTTGTTTTATTTATTCATTCAATTAATAATTAGGGTTTTTAAAAACTGCAGCATCACTTCCACTCTGTTTATGTGTCCCTTTCATTTTATTTATATCTAACTTATTACTAATACATGTCCGATTTTTAACTTCATAAAAAACATACAATATAGCGAGGATTAGTGGGAAGCCTTTAAAAGCGAGCAGAGGACAACTAAAAAAGCAATAAGGGGGAGAAGGTGTCAGCTAGCTCGTAATATAAAAGAAGGTTGCAGAGTTTTTTTTCAATTTATATAAGGTAAGAGAGGCAAGAATTGGACATTGGGCCACTGGAAAATGAGGCTGGAGACGTAGTAATAGGAAACAAAGAAACGGCAGAGGAACTGATTAGGTACTTTTCATCAGTATTCACGGCAGAAAACACCAGTGCCATACCAGAACTTCAAGAGAGTCGGGGGGCAGAGTTGAGTGCAGTGGCCATCACTAAGGAGGTGGTGCTGGGGAAGCTCTGAAGGTGGATAAGTCACCTGGACCGGATGGACTACACCCCAGGGTTCTGCAGGCGATAGCTGAGGATATTGTGGAGGCATTGGTGGTGATCTTTCAGGAATCACTGGCGGCAGGGAGGATCCCAGAGGATTGGGAAATCGGGAAACACCGCTGTTTAAGAACGGAGGGAGGCAAAGTTAGACAAAGGAGAGCCAGTGGACGTGATCTCTTTGGATTTCCAGAAGGCCTTTGACAAGGTGCCACACAGGAGCACCTGGTGTTAAGGGCAAGGTACTGGCATGGATAGAGGATTGGCTGACTGGCAGAAGGCAGAGAGTGGGGATAAAGGGGTCTTTTTCAGGATGGCAGCCGGTGACTAGTGGTGTACCTCAGGGGTCGGTGCTGGGATCACAACTTTTCACAATATACATTATGATCTGGAAGCAGGAACTGAAGGCACTGTTGCTTAAGTTTACAGATGATACAAAGATATGTAGCAGGACAGGTAGTATTGAGGATGCCGGGAAGGCTAGGGAAAGACTTGGACGGGCTAGAAGAGTGAGCAAAGAAATGACAGATGGAATACAATGTGGAAAAGTGTGAGGTTATGCACTTTGGTAGGATGAATGGAGGTATAGACTATTTTCTAAATGGGAAAAGGCTTCAAGAGGGCTAGAATATAAGACCAGGGAAGTACTGCTGAGGCTGCATAAGACTCAGGTCAGACCTCATTTGGAGTATTGAGAGCAGTTTTGGACCCAGTATCTAAGGAAGGATGTGCTGGCCTTGGAAAGGGTCCAGAGGAGGTTCACAAGAATGATCCCTAGAATGAAGAACTTGTCGTATGAGGAACGGTTGAGGACTCTGGGTCTGTACTCGCTGGAGTTTAGAAGGATGAGAGGGGATCTTATTGAAACTTACAGGATACTGCGAGGCCTGGATAGAGCGGATGTGGAGAGGATGTTTCCACATGTAGAAAAAACTAGAACCAGATGATACGACCTCGGACCAAAGGAACAATCCTTCTAAACAGAGATGAGGAGGAATTTCTTCAGCCAGAGGGTGGTGAATCTGTGGAACTCTTTATCGCAGAAGGCTGTGGAGGCCAAATCACTGAGTGTCTTTCAGACAGAGATAGATAGGTTCTTGATTAATAAGGTGATCAGGAGTTATGAGGAGAAGGCTGGAGAATGGGGATGAGAAAGATATCCATGGCAGAGAATACTCGATGGGATGAATGGCCTAAATCGGCTCCTATATTTTATGATCTTATGTCGAGCCTTGGGAGGGAGGTGGGGTGGGGGGGGGGGGGGGGGGGGGGGGCAAGCAGAGGTGATTTACTGGAATAGTTCCAAGGTTGTGAGACTTCATTTCATATAATGAGGTTTATAAAAATTTGGATCTCTTAAACTTTAATACCTTCTATTAAAGTTCATTTTAATTTTATTTTCACAGATTTAATTAATTAAACAAAAACATAATTATCTAATGAATTCTAAACTTCAATTGTTCCAAAATAAATGAATCACTAACTTGGGGAGTTTTCCTCCGGCTTGGAGGGAGAGACAGCCCTCTCCGTAGAGATTTATGGCCAATCCTCAAGGCTCCTCTTTATAGCGACTCCACTCTCCCCATAACGGAATCTCCTCATCCCGGGTCCCATTCTAGAAACCAGCCTCTGCTCCCTTCCCAAGGCTTTCGCACCCTCCCTATAGTGCGATGGGGGACACCATTCCACTGGTTGAGGGATAGATATTGACAATGAAATCAGGGAGCAGTACATTTAATGCCTCGTCCACGGCAGCACCTGACGCAAGATTTGATTTCAAATTATGATCATTTGATGAGTACACGTCCGCTTTTCAAAGATGAGTAAGCAGTGTTTTTTTAAAGTCTATCTGCTGTTTTACGATGCGATTTTTGTCTGATTTACTTAACCATTCCATGTGCTACATAAAGCAAGCCCGTCTATGATTGTTTGTTGCTGCTACTCCATTATTCTGATGCTTACAATTAATCATTTATTATTTTGGTCAAGATTGTTTGTGTGGCATTGTGTGAAGTAAATTGATTCCTGCTCATTTTTTTTTAAATGTGAATTTTTTTTTTTTCAGATCTACGAAGGCACTGCTCAGATCCAGAGATTGATTATTGCACGGGAGCATATCGAGAGATACAAGCAGTGAAGGAGCCTCGCGTTCAGAGTCCAGCACTAATATTGTAATCTAATTACATATCATTCAATGGTTGACAATGCAATTCCAGTGCAATTTGCCACCCCACTTAGCCCTCCTTCTCTTTCTATGCAACAGGGAAATGGGGTTCAAGCATTCAAACCCATTGACACCCGACTGAAGTTGACTTTTCCCGAGAACAAAGCCTTTTTTAATATCGACTGACATTTTCTCCAACTGTCTGAAGCTAAGAACTACGAGCAGGAGTCGGCCATCTGGCCCCTCGAGCCTGCTCCGCCATTCAATGAGATCATGGCTGATCTTTGTGGACTCAGCTCCACTTTCCGGCCCGAACACCATAACCCTTAATCCCTTTATTCTTCAAAAAACTATCTATCTTTACCTTAAAAACATTTAATGAAGGAGCCTCTACTGCTTCACTGGGCAAGGAATTCCATAGATTCACAACCCTTTGGGTGAAGAAGTTCCTCCTAAACTCAGTCCCAAATCTACTTCCCCTTATTTTGAGGCTATGCCCCCTAGTTCTGCTTTCACCCCCAGTGGAAACAACCTGCCCAAAACTATCCTATCTATTCCCTTCATAATTTTATATGTTTCTATAAGATCCCCCTCAACCTTCTAAATTCCAACGAGTACAGTGCTGGTTAGGTGGATTGGCCGTGCTTAAATTGCCCCTTAGAGTCCAAAAGGTTAGGTGGGGTTGCTGCGTTACAGGGATAGGGTGGAGGTGTGGGTTTGGGTAGGGTGCTCTTTCAGGGGCCGGTGTAGATCCGTTGAGCTGAATGGCCTCTTTCTGTAAATTCTATGATCCTATGTCTGGATAATATCAAGATGAGGCACTCAGGGTTTTTTTTGGAACCAGGTGAAGGTTGGGGTGGACCCGTCGAGATGAACAAATAAGTTCCAATAATGCCTCTTTATTAAAATGTGTGGTTGCACTTTAAGTTGTTTCGCTTTTCTTTAAAACAAGTCATTCTCCCCGGCCTGGTACCCTGCTCACTGGGAAGTACCTCAGCAACCGACCGCTACTCTTCACATGCAAGATTTAACTTTATACCAAGTTACACGGATGCACAGCACAGAACCTGACCATTTGGCCCAACTCACCCATACTGGTGTTCATGTTCCACATCAGCCACCTCCCACCCCTCTTCGTCTCACCCAATCAGCAAACAAGAACCTAAGAGATGGAAGCAGGAGTTGGCCATTCAGTCTCTCTAGCCTGCTCTGCCATTCAGTCAGGCCATAGCTCATCATCCAGATCATCACCATTTCCCAACACCAACCCCGTATCCCTTGATGTTTTCAACAGGTAGAAATCTATCAATCTCCATCTTGAACATGCTGAGTGACTGAGCCCCATCAGCCCTCTGGCATAGAGAATTCTAAAGATTCGTCACCCTCCGAGTGAAGAGATTCCTCCTCCTCATCCCAGTCCTAAATGGCCTGCTCCTTATTCTGAGGCTGCCTCTCCTGGTTTAGCACAGGGCTAAAGAGCTGGCTTTGAAAGCAGACCAAGGCAGGCCAGCAGCATGGTTCAATTCCCGTACCAGCCTCCCCGAACAGGCGCCGGAATGTGGCGACTAGGGGCTTTTCATAGTAACTTCATTTGAAGCCTGCTTGTGACAATAAGCGATTTTCATTTCATTTCATTTCATTTCCTGGTCCTAGACTCACCAGCCCGAGGAAACGTCCTTCCTGCATCCACCCTGTCGAGCCTGGGAGAATTTTGTATATTTGAATGTGATCACCTCTCATTCTTCTGAACTCTATAGAATAAAGGCCCAGTCAATTTAATCATTCCTCATAGGACAATCCCTCCATCCTAGGAATTCGATTGGTGGACCTCCATTGTACTCCCTCTTTCCTTCGGTAAGGAGATTAAAACTGTACGCAATATTCCAGGTGGTCTGACCAAGACTCTATATAATTGCAGTAAGACACCTTTATTCCAATACATAGGTACATACATAGAAGATAGGAGCAGGAGGCCTTTTGGCCCTTCGAGCCTGCCCCCCCATTCATCACCATCATGGCTGATCATCCAACTCAATAGCCTAATCCTGCTTTCTCCCCAGAGCCTTTGATCCCATTCTCCCCAAGTGCTATATCCAGCCGCCTCTTGAATATATTCAGTGTTTTAGCATCAACTACTTCCTGTGGTAATGAATTCCACAGGCTCACCACTCTTTGGGTGAAGAAATGTCTCCTTATCTCTGTCCGAAATGGTTTACCCTGAATCCTCAGACTGTGACCCCTGGTTCTGGACACACCCATCATTGGTAACATCTTCCCAGCATCTACCCTGTCCAGTCCTGTTAGAATTTTATAAGTCTCTATGAAATCCCCCCTCATTCTTCTGAACTCCAGCGAGAACAATCCTAACCTAGTCGATCTCTCCTCATTTGACAGTCCCACCATCCCTGGAATCAGTCTGGTAAACCTTTGCTGCACTCCCTCGAGAGCAAGAACATCCTTCCTCAGAGAAGGAGATCAGAACTGCACACAATACTCCAGGTGTGGCCTCACCAAGGCCCTGTACAATTGCAGCAACACATCCCTGCTTCTGTACTCAAAACCTCTCGCAATGAAGGCCAACGTACCATTAGCCTTCTTTACCGCCTGCTGCACCTGCATGCTTACCTTCAGCGAATGGTGCACAAGGACACCCAGGTCCCGCTGCACACTCCCCTCTCCCAATTTACAGCCATTCAGGTAGTAATCTGCCTTCCTGTTTTTGCTTCCAAAATGAATAACCTCACACTTATCCAAATTATACTGCATCCGCCATTGGTTTGCCCACTCGCCCAACCTGTCCAGATCCTGCTGTAGGATCCCTGCATCCGCGTCACAATTCACCCTCCCACTTAATTTGGTATCATCTGCAAACTTTGAGATGTTACATTTTGTTCCCTCATCCAAATCATTAATATATATTGTGAATAGCTGGGGTCCCAGCCCTGATCCCTGTGGTACCCCACTAGTTACTGCCTGCCAATTTGAAAAGACCCATTCATCCCTACTCTTTGTTTCCTCTCTGCCAACCAGTTTTCTATCCACCTCAATACATTTCTCCCAATCCCATGCGCTTTAATATTGCACAATAATCTCTTATGCGGGACTTTGTCAAACGCCTTCTGAAAGTCCAAATATACCACATCGACTGGCTCCCCCTTGTCGACTACTGGTTACCTCTTCAAAGAATTCCAACATATTTGTCAAGCATAATTTTCCCTTCAGAAATCCATGCTGACTCTGACTGATCCTGCCACTGCTTTCTAAATTTCTGCTATAAAGTCCTTGATAATGGATTCAAGCATTTTCCCCACTACCGATGTTAGGCTTACTGGTCTATAATTCCCTGCTTTCTCTCTACCTCCCTTTTTGAATATCGGAGTGACGTGAGCTACCCTCCAATCTGCAGGGACAGTTCCAGAGTCTATAGAATCCCGGAAGGTGACCACCAACGCATCCACTAGTTCCAGAGCCACCTCCTTAAGCTCTCTGGGATGCAGATTCTCAGGCCCTCGGGATTTATCCACCTTCAATCCCATCAGTTGTCCCAGCACCATTTCTCTACTAATGCTGATCTCCCTCAGTTCTTCCCTCTCACTAAACCTTTCATTCTCCAACAATTCTGGGATTTGATTTGTGTCCTCATTTGTGAAGACAGAACCAAAGTATGTATTCAATTGCTCAGCCATTTCTTTGTCCCTTATTATGCATTCCCCTATTTCTGTCTGTCGGGGGCCTACATTTCTCTTTACCAATCTCTTTTTCTTCACATATCTGTAGAAACTCAGTATCAGTCTTTATGTTCCCTGCAACCTTCCTTTCGTACTGTACTTTCCCCTTCTTAATCAATCCCTTCGTCCTTTGCTGAATTCTAAACTGCTCCCAATCCTCAGACCTTTTATTTTTCTCACAACCTCTTGCAATAAAAGCCATTCCTGATTGTTTGCTGTACCTGCATGTTAGATTTCAAAAACTTCTGAACAAGGGCACCGAAGTCAAGTTCTGATAAAGTTTAACACCTCCAATCTCCACCCCATGCCCAATTCTCCACAACGGTCCAGAACACGTCTGGAACAACGGGGCCTACTGACGCCGGGACAGACCTGAAGGAAAGAAACCCAACAAGGAAGTGACTCTGGCAGCATATGCTATGGCCACCAATGGTAAATAATTAAAACTGTGGATGGATGCTGAATGGGCCTGGATCAGAGAAGCGCAGGTATCTGGGAGGGCAGCATGGTAGCACAGTGGTTAGCACTATCGCTTCACAGGGTCCCAGGTTCGATTCCCGTCTTGGGTCACTGTCTGTGCGGAGTCTGCACGTTCTCCCAGTGTCTGCGTGGGTTTCCTCCGGGTGCTCCAGTTTCCTCCCACAAGTCCTGAAAGACGTGCAGGTTAGGTGAATTGGGACATTCTGAATTCTCCCTCAGTGTACCCGAACAGGCGCCGGAATGTGGCGACTAGGGGATTTTCACAGTAACTTCATTGCAGTGTTAATGTAAGCCTACTTGTGACAATAATAAAGATTATTATGATGAAAGAAATCCAGGATTGTTTTAGATCAGAGGACGTTTGACGAAAAATGGTAAAACTGAGGATTCGGAGCACTTTAGAATTCTGCAAAGGAGGACCAAGAAAAGGAAAATGGAACTAAAATAAAAATAAATAATCTTTATTGGCATAAGTAGGCTTACATTAACACTGCAATGAAGTTACTGTGAAAAGCCCCTAGTTGCCACATTCTGGCATCTGTTCAGGTACACTGAGGGAAAATTCAGAATTAGAGAGTAAACTAAGAACATAGAACAGTGCAGAAGGAGGCCATTCGGCCCATCGAGTGTGCACTGACCCACTTAAGCCCTCACTTCCACCCTAGCCCTGTAACCCAATAACCCCTCCTAACTTTTTTTGGCCACTAAGGGCAATTTAGCATGGCCAATCCACCTAACCTGCACGTCTTTGGACTGTGGGAGGAAACCGGAGCACCCGGAGGAAACCCACGCAGAGCCGGGGAGAACGTGCAGACTGCGCACAGACAGCGACCCAGCGGGGAATCGAACCTGGGACCCTGGCGCAGTGAAGCCACAGTGCTATCCACTTGTGCTACCGTACTGCCCACAAACGAGAAACCAAAATAGCAAAAGCTTCCTTCGGTGTGTAAGGAACAAAAAGGGATTATCAAAAACAACCTAAGCGGACTTGGGAGAATTTATAATGGGGAATAAGGGAATGGCAGAGAAATGAAAATACTTTGTGTGGATTTTCCCCATCTGGGACCACTGTCGCATCAGGTGCCATTGGGCAGCACAGCGGCGCAGTGGTTAGCACTGCTGCCTCGCTGCGCTGAGGACCCGGGTTCGATCCTGGCCCCGGGTCACAGTCCGTGTGGAGTTTGCGCATTCTCCCCGTGTCTGCGAGGATCTCACCCCCACAACCTAAAGATGTGCAGGGTAGGTGGATTGGCCACGCTAAATTGCCCCTTAATTGGGGGAAAAAAAAAAAAAATTGGGTACTCTAAAAAAAATTTTTAAATTTGGTTCCATGATTAAAAGGGGCGGCCGGCATCAGTGGGGCAGCCTCTGGATTTGGGGATGGAGGCCGCCAGTGACTGTGGAACACCCCAGCAGTAGGTGAGGGAAACATCTATCAGGTGGACCTTCCAGCTTCAGCGGATTCCGGGAGATCCATCCAATTCAGTAGATCCATCTTTTTTTTTTCAACAGTGGGTCAGTGATGCGTGTTTTAAATATATGACAGCAGGGTGGACACGATATATGGCGCTGAACTCCGGGCTGCAGAATTTGAGGTTGAGGCTGGAAGATTTGGTGCAGCTTCTCATCGGCGTCCGCAGGAGGGAACAATCCTGGCCTCGCCCCCACGAAGGGAGCTAGGTCCAGGCGCAGGCATTGGGGACTTCTCTTTCCACCAACCCCCCCCCCCCCCCCCCCCCCCCACCCTCCCAACCCCCGCAAATTCACAGGCATCTGGGTCTCTATCCTCGCCCCATCCTCCTTCTCGGGCATCGGAACTCTTCCCTCCCCCATCCCTTCGCAGGCAAGCGGGACTCTACCCCATCTTCCCCACCTCCACCAATCACAGGCATTGGAGCAACAGCCCCCACTACTGAAGTCTCGCGCTCTCTCCCTTGTTTCACCACCGTAGTCTTGGGGGATGTGCTTTTCACCCCCTTCCTGCCCACTGCAGTCTCTATGGCACTCTTTCCTCCTCACAGGCCACCAGCCCTCCCAACACACACAAGGGGCATCCCTCCCACGGGGCTGGCCGAGGGCCCATGCCTGACACTGCCCCCGGCACCGTTTGCACTGCCAATTTGGCAATGCCAACCTGTGCCAGACATGTCACTCCCACCAGGGCTGTATTTACCTTTTTGCTAGTTTCTTTTTCTACTTGGTTTTCTGTGGCTCTGTTCCAATTAGGACAATCAGTGAATTTGCCTTTCTATGCTATCTATGTCCGAATGCTTAGAGTCGCCAGGTATCGAATGATACCACCACAAGGTTCAACCGGCTATCGATCAAAGAGCCAAACACCAGTTAGTTAGTTCAAGGTCAAAAGTACTTTATTTACACACAATTAGTCATGCAACATAAACACTAGTTAACTACACCTATCGACTAAGACACCCTGTACTTAACTTCGGGCACTCGGCTTAGGTCAGGAAACAGTGGCCGCTGTTCAATTCTGGATCTCTCGGGTTCAAAGGAGTAATTGCTGCTCAGCTGGGCTCATCCGTCTGGTAGCGGGCGTTGAACTTGGACTTGCTTCTGGTGTTGCTGCGATTGGCGATGACCGGGGTACCAAGGCCAAGAGTGAGCGAACATATGGCGAACTCTTCTTCTTATACTCAGGGGGTTTTCGCGCTCTTTTGGGCGGTCCTTCGATTTGGGCCTTACTAATTTGGTGATCCCTAATCACTCTGTTTGATTCCTTAGCCAATAAGTGGGCGGGGATCTGGATGGCTGGGCCTGTCCCAAGCGGTCAGTGACACCGTTGTTTGCGTTTCCCTTGGACAGGGAGTGGCGCCGAAATGTCTGGGACTGTCCCGGTTGCTTGAGTTCCAATCCTTTGTGTTGGGGGGGATGGGCCATCAAATGCTAATCGGCCTGATTAACATGCTAATGGGACGGAGTTTCGAGACCGTCTGGACCTTTGCTGGCAAATATGCATTTCAGGCTCTGAGCCTGCCTGAGTCTTGGCTTGTCCATTTTACCCGCCAGTCTTTGCGAGTTCCTCTGCACCGAGTTGGAAGTGGCCATCCCAGATGGCTACACCTTCGCACCCTGGCAGGATCTCCTTGACTGTTTCCTGTCTTCACAAACCTTTTGTGAACGTCATGTCGGCGAGTTTCAATATTCGGTGAAGGGGGGAAAATACAGAGGGGAGGTCCTTTAAACATGTAGTAAGGGTCCCGCCCAGAAGGTTACATCATCGGCGAGGGGCCAGGGAAACTGGGAAACAACATCTTGCTGGCGAGAATCCCGATTCCTGTGAGATTTTGCTGAATTTGCAGGTGCAAAATTGCTCCCAACAAGAGGGGAAAATGTATTAGGCCACATCCTCACCAATCTGCCTGTTGCAGATGTATCTGTCCATGACAGTATTGGTAGAAGTGACAACCACACAGTCCTTGTGAAAATAAAGTCCTGTCTTCATATTGGGGATACCCTCCATCGTGTTGTGCGGCACTAACACCGTGCTAAATGCGATAGACTTCGCACACATTTAGCAACTGAAACCTGGGCATCCACGCGGCGCTGTGGGCCATCAGCAGAATGGTATTCAACCACAGTCTGTAACCTCGTGGCCCGGGATATCCCCCACTCCACCATTACCACCCAGCCAGGGAATCAACCCTGGTTCAATGAAGAGTGCAGGAGAGCGTACCGGGAGCAACATCAGGCATACTGAAAAATGAGGTGTCAACCTGGTGAAGCTACAACACAGGACTACCTGTGAGCCAAACAGCATAAGCAGCAAGTAATAGACAGAGCTAAGCGATCACACAACCAACACATCAGATCTAAGCTCTGCAGTCCAGCCACATCCAGCCATGAATGGTGGTGGACAATTAAACAACTCACTGGAGGAGGAGGCTCCACAAATATCCCCATCCTCAATGATGGAGGGGCCCAGCACATCTGTGCAAAAGACAAGACTAAAGCATTTGCAACAATTTGCAGCCAGAAGTGCCGAGTGGATGATCCATCTCGGTCTCCTCCGGAGGTCCCCAGCATCTCAGATGTCAGTCTTCAGCCAATATGATTCACTCCACGTGATAACAAGAAGTGGCTGAAATCCCTGGACACTGCAAAGGCTGTGGGCCCTGACAATCTGGCCCCAGAATCTAGCCAAGCTGTTCCAGTACAGCTACAACACTGGCGTCTACCCGGCAATGTGGAAATTGCCCAGGTGTGTCCTGTACACAAGAAACAGGACAAATCCAACCCAGCCAATTACCACCTATCAGTCTACTCTCCATCAGCAAAGTGATGGAAGGAATCACCAACAGTGCGATCAAGCAGCACTTACTCAGCAATAACCTGCTCCCGGACGCTCAGTTTGGGTTCCGCCAGGGTCACTCAGCTCCTGACCTCATTACAGCCTTGGTTCAAATGTGGACAAAAGAGCTGAATGCCAGAGGTGAGGTGAGAGTGACTGCCCTCAACACCAAGGCGGCATTTGACCAAGTGTGGCATCAAGGAGCCCGAGCTAAACTGGGGTCAATGGGAATCAGGGGGAAAACTCTCCGCTGGTTGGAGTCATACCCGGCACAAAGGAAGATGGTTGTGGTGGTTGGAGATCAGTCATCTCAGCTCCAGGACATCACTGCAGGAGTTCCTCAGGGTAGTGTCCTCGGCCCAACCATCTTCAGCTGCTTCATCAATGACCTCCCTTCCATCATAAGGTCAGAAGTGGGGATGTTTGCGGATGACTGCACCATGATCAGCATCATTCATGACTCCTCGGATAATGAAGCAGTCCCTGTCCAAATGCAGCAACGCCTGGACAATATCCAGGCTTGGGCTGACAAGTGTCAAGTTACATTTGCACCATACAAGTGTCAGGTAATGACCATCTCCTACAAGAGAAGATCTAACCATTGCCCCTTGACGTTCAATGGCATTACCACCACTGAATCCCCCACAATCAACATCCTGGGGGTTGCTACTGATCAGAAACTGAACTGGACTCGCCACATTAATACTGTGGCTACCAGAGCAGGTCAAAGGCTAGGAATCCTGCGGCGAGTAACTCACCTCCTGACCACCCCCCCCCCCCCCCCCCCCCCCCCCAGCCAAAGCCTGTCCACCATCTACAAGGCACAAGTCAGGAGTGTGATGGAATACCCTCCACTTGCCTGGGTGAGTGCAGCTTCAACAACACTCAAGAAGCTCGGCACCATCCAGGACAACGCAGCCCCGCTTGATTGGTACCTCATTCAATTTAAACATTCACCCACTCCACCATCAATGAACCGTGGTAGCCGTGTATACCGTCTACAAGATGCACTGCAGTAACTCACCAAGGTTCCTTAGACAGCACCTTCCAAACCCTCGACCACTACCATCTAGAAGGACAAGAGCAGCAGATACCTGGGAACCCCACCACCTGGAGGTTCCCCTCCAAGTCACTGACCACCCTGACTTGGAAATATATCGCCGTTCCTTCACTGTCGCTGGGGCAACATCCTGGAACTCCCTCCCTAACAGCACAGTGGGTGTACCTACTCCTCAGAGACTGCAGCGGTTCAAGAAGGCAGCTCACCACCCCCTTCCGAAGGGCAGTTAATAATGATCTTTATTAGTGTCACAAGTAGGCTTACATTAACACTGCAATGAGATTCGGGATGGGCAACAAACTGTTGCTGGCCTCAAAGTTGCAGGAGTGTACCGGCAGACAGGAAGGTAGTTTAAGTGTGTTTACTTCAATGCCAGGAGCATTCGGAATAAGGTAGGTGAACTTGCGGCATGGGTTGGTACCTGGGACTTCGATGTTGTGGCCATCTCGAAGACTTGGATAGAGCAGGGACAGGAATGGTTGTTGCAGGTGCCGGGGTTTAGATATTTCAGTAAGCTCAGGGAAGGTGGTAAAAGGGGGAGAGGGGTGGCATTGTTAGTCAAGGGCAGTATTACGATGGCAGAAAGAACGTTTGATGAGAACCCGTCTACTGAGGTAGTATGGGCTGAAGTTAGAAACAGGAAAGGTAAGGTCACCCTGTTAGGGGTTTTCTATAGGCCTCCAAAAAGTTCCAGAGATGCAGAGGAAAAGATTGCAAAAATGATTCTGGATAGGAGCGAAAGTAACAGGGTAGTTATGGGGGACTTTAACTTTCCAAATATTGACTGGAAATGCTATAGTTCGAGTACTTTAGATGGGTCCAATTTTGTCCAATGTGTGCAGGAGAGTTTCCTGACACAGTATGTAGATAGGCCAACGAGAGGCGAGGCCATATTGGATTTGGTACTGGGTAATGAACCAGGACAGGTGTTAGATTTGGAGGTAGGTGAGCACTTTGGTGATAGTGACCACAATTCGATTACGTTTACTTTAGTGATGGAAAGGGATAGGTATATACCGCAGGGCAAGAGCTATATCCGGGGGAAAGGCAATTATGATGCGATGAGGCAAGACTTAGGATGCATTGGATGGAGAGGAAAACTGCAGGGGATGGGCACAATGGAAATATGGAGCTTGTTCAAGGAACAGCTACTGCGTGTCCTTGATAAGTATGTACCTGTCAGGCAGGGAGGATGTGGTCGAGCGAGGGAACCGTGGTTTAATAAAGCAGTTGAAACACTTGTCAAGAGGAAGAAGGAGGTTTATGTTAAGATGAGACGTGAAGGTTCAGTTAGGGCGCTCGAGAGTTACAAGTTAGCTAGGAAGGACCTAAAGAGAGAGCGAAGAAGAGCCAGGAGGGGACATGAGAAGTCTTTGGCAGGTAGGATCAAGGATAACCCTAAAGCTTTCTATAGATATGTCAGGAATAAAAGAATGACGAGGGTAAGAGGAGGGCCAGTCAAGGACAGTAGTAGGAAGTTATGCGTGGAGTCCGAGGAGATAGGAGAGGTGCTAAATGAATATTTTTCGTCAATATTCACACAGGAAAAAGACAATGTTGTTGAGGAGAATACTGAGATTCAGGCTACTAGACTAGAAGGGCTTGAGGTTCATAAGGAGGAGGTGTTAGCAATTCTGGAAAGTGTGAAAATAGAAAGTCCCCTGGGCCAGATGGGATTTATCCTAGGATTCTCTGGGAAGCTTTGGAGGAGGTTGCTGAGCCTTTGGCTTTGATCTTTAAGTCATTTTTGTCTGAAGGAATAGTGCCAGAAGACTGGAGCATAGCAAATGTTGTCCCCTTGTTCAAGAAGGGGAGTAGAGACAACCCCGGTAACTATAGACCAGTGAGCCTTCCTTCTGTTGTGGGCAAAGTCTTGGAAAGGCTTAGAAGAGATAGGATGTATAATCATCTGGAAAGGAATAATTTGATTAGAGATAGTCAACACAGTGTTGTGAAGGGTAGGTCGTGCCTCACAAACCTTATTGGGTTCTTTGAGAAGGTGACCAAACAGGTGGATGAGGGTAAAGCAGTTGATGTGTATATGGATTTCAATAACGCATTTGATAAGGTTCCCCACGGTAGGTTATTGCAGAAAATACGGAGGCATGGGATTCAGGGTGATTTAGCAGTTTGGATCAGAAATTGGCTAGCTGGAAGAAGACAGAGGCTGGTGGTTGATGGGAAATGTTCAGACTGGAGTCCAGTTACTAGTGGTGTACCACAAGGATCTGTTTTGGGGCCACTGCTGTTTGTCATTTTTATAAATGACCTGGAGGAGGGCGTAGAAGGATGGGTGAGTAAATTTGCAGATGACACTAAAATCGGTGGAATTGTGGACAGTGCGGAAGGATGTTACAAGTTCCAGAGGGACATAGATAAGCTGCAGAGCTGGGCTGAGAGGTGGCAAATGGAGTTTAATGCAGAAAAGTGTGAGGTGATTCATTTTGGAAGGAATAAAAGGAAGACAGAGTACTGGGCTAATGGTAAGATTCTTGGCAGTGTGGATGAGCAGAGAGATCTCGGTGTCCATGTACATAGATCCCTGAAAGTTGCCACCCAGGTTGAGAGGGTTGTTAAGAAGGCCTATGGAGTGTTAGCTTTTATTGGTAGAGGGATTGAGTTTCGGAGCCATGAGGTCATGTTGCAGCTTTACAAAACCCTGGTGCGGCCGCATTTGGAGTATTGCGTGCAGTTTTTGTCGCCGCATAATAGGAAGGATGTGGAAGCATTGGAAAGGGTGCAGAGGAGATTTACCAGAATGTTGCCTGGTATGGAGGGAAGATCTTATGAGGAAAGGCTGAGGAACTTGAGGCTGTTTCCGTTAGAGAGAAGAAGGTTAAGAGGTGACTTAATTGAGGCATACAAGATGATCAGAGGATTGGATAGGGTGGACAGTGAGAGCCTTTTTCCTCGGATGGTGATGTCTAGCACGAGGGGACATAGCTTTAAATTGAGGGGAGATAGATATAGGGCAGATGTCAGAGGTAGGTTCTTTACTCAGAGAGTAGTAAGGGCGTGGAATGCCCGGCCTGCAACAGTCGTGGACTCGCCAACACTAAGGGCATTGAAATGGTCACTGGATAGACATATGGACGATAAGGGAATAGTGTAGATGGGCTTTAGAGTGGTTTCACAGGTCGGCGCAACATCGAGGGCCGAAGGGTCTGTATTGCGCTGTAATGTTCTATGCTCTATGCCCACATCCCGTGAACAAATAAAAGAAAATACTTGAATCAGAGGCAGGCATAACGTGGAGTTGAAACCACAATCCGACCTTACTGAAGGAGGGCCGAGGGGCCAAATGGCCAACTCTCGCATGTTTGTGTGAAAACACTTGTCACACGTGTGTCGATATGGTTATGGGGTGCCATCCGGTGGCCACATGATGACACTGCACCAACTGGTCTCAGCTTTTGGATTATTTTTATTGGAAACATTTTTATTAATTTTTTAACAGTTTTTTTTTTTATACAAAAATTACAAAACGTGCAAAAAAAAATACCTTTGACAAAACACCAGCTCCACACAAATGCAAAATCTCCATCAAATCCCCCTCGCCGCGTGGAAGCACTCGGTGGTGTCGCCAGCCTCCAACCTAGCAGGATCTGCTTCAGCACCACCAACGAGGCCAAGGCAAGGACCTCTGCACCCGTCCGAAACTCCGGCACATCCGAAACCCCCAAAACATCCGGGGGCAGGACTCTAACTCCATATTCAGGGTCGCTGACGTGGTGTCACACAGGACTTCCAGAAACCCACCAGATTAGAACAGGAACAAAACGTGTGTGTTGTGTGGGGGCCCCCTCGGGCAAAGCTCGCACCTATCCTCAAAAAAACCAACTCCTGGCCTGAGTGCGGTGCCCTCGAAACACTACCTATATCTGGATGGGGCTCAGTCTCGCGAGCATGACGTGACATTCACCGTCCTCAGCCCCTCACTCCACACCCCCTCCTCCAGTATCGGCTCCAACTCCTCCACCCAATTCACTTTTGTTACTTCCACCCAACTCACTCTTCCCCTGTGACCCACGTACATGCCCGATGTACCGCCCTCCGACCCCGAACAGGAGAGAATCCGCTCCAATAAGGGAGCACCGGGGGAAGAAAACCCTCTTTACAAAGCTCCACCCCTGGAGGTACCTAAACATTGCCGAGCCCATCATCCCAAACTTTTCCTTCAGCTACTCCAGGCTGGCAAAACACCCCTCCAAAAATAAGTCCCCCACTCTCTCCAGTCCTCTCTCCCTCCATGTACAAAGCCTGGCATCAAACCTTGCTGGCTCAAACAGGTGGTTGGCACAAATGGGCACCAGCCTTGAAGCTGCCCCCAACTTAAAATGTTGGCGGAGGTGCCTCCATATTTTTAGCGGGACACCACCAATAGGTTCGTTGAGTACTTTGCCGGTGCCAATGCCCCCAAACGTGTCCCTCTGCATCACCCTGACTCCATCTGACCCCAGAGAGCCCGCGGGTCGCCGCGCCACCCCAACACCACCTCTGTTGCCGCTCAATAATAGTACAGCAAATCTGGCAGTGCCAAACCCCTGTCTCTCCCTCTGAAGCATCCCCCTCCGAACCTTCGGGGCCGTACCCACCTAAATAAAACCGGAAGTCGCTTGACTCTTTGGGAAAAATGACTTGGGCAGGAACACCAGGAGCCACTGAAATAAAAATAGAAATCTAGGCAAGATGTTCATCTTCATCGATTGGACTCAGCCAGCCAATGATTACAGGAGACTATCTCACCTCTTGAGGAAGTGAAGCTTTAATTTACAGGATTTTGTACCCAATCCCAGCTGAACTCTGACTTCAATTCTCCGCATCACAATGCAGTATACATGTGTTGATCGAGGAGGGGATGAGGAGCAGATAGATTAGCATCATTCCTGAGCTAAAAGGGTTCATTTCTGATGACGGATTGTACGGTGGTTCGCATTGTTGTTTCACAGCACCAGGAACCCGGGTCCGATTCCCGGCTTGAGTCACCTGTGGTGATCTTTGTGAGGGGTTTTCAGGTTGGAAGGCATAATGGTCACAAAGGTACACACAGCTCTTTTGAAGAACTAAACTAATTTTATTGACACGATTAAGTTTGAGTTCTACACTTATTCTGAATCGATGTTTGCGATCCAGGCAAGGGGACAGGAGAGGCGATTGGGGGAGCTGCCATTTAGATTAGCAGGGGGAAGCTTTAGGTACCTCGGCATTCAAATGGCGCGGAATGAGACCGGCTGCTTAAATTAAATCTGGCCCGACTAGTAGACCAAATGAAGGGCGATTTTCGGAGACGGGACACACTCCCGTCATCGCTAGCTGGGAGGGTGCAGACGGTGAAGATGACGGTCCTCCTGAGATTTCTGTTTGTGTTTCAATGTCTCCCCATTTTTATTCTGCGGTCCGTCAGCAAAGTGATCACTGGCTTTGTTTGGGCGGGCAAGGCCCCGCAGGTAAGGAAGGTAATGCTTGAGCGGAGTCGGGGAGAGGGCGAGCTGGCGCTGCCAAATTTTAGTAACTGTTACTGGGCGGCGAATATCAGGAAGTGGGTGGAAGTGGGAGGGGTCGGCATGGGAGCGTATGGAGGCGGCTTCATGCAAGGGCACCAGTTTGGGGATGTTGGTAACTGCGCCTCTGCCGTTCCCGCTGGCACGGTACTCCACCAGCCCCGTGGTGGTAGCGGCCCTGAGAGTCTGGGGGCAATGGAGGCGGCATGTGGCAGCAGTGGGAGCATCAGTCTGGTCCCCAATCTGTAATAATCACTGGTTTTCCCCGGGAAGTATGGATGGGGGGTTCCGGATATGGTGGAGAGCAGGGATTGAGAGAATGGGGGATATGTTCATAGAGGGGAGCTTTCCGAGTATGAGGGCGCTGGAGGAGAAGTTTGGGTTGGCGAGGGGAAACAAATTCAGGTACCTGCAGGTGCGGGGCTTCCTACGTAAACAGGTGTTCACCTTCCCGCTCCTACCACCAAGGGGGATTCAGGACAGGGTAGTTTCCAGAGGGTGGGTTGGAGAAGAGAGCATCCCGGACATTTACAAAGAACTTATGGGGTCAGAGGAGACGCAGACCGAGGAGCTGAAGCGCAAGTGGGAGGAGGAGCTGGGAGGAGAGATAGAGGATGGTCTATGGTTTTCCTCAAATCACTATTGTTTCTTTTGTCAATCGCTTTAAACTCGTGCCCCCTCACTCTCGTTCTCCATCTTTCACGAGTAGAAACAGTTTCTCCCTATCTACTCTGTCCAGCCCCCTCGTGATTTTGAACATCTCAATTAAATCTCCTCTCGGCCTTCTTCTCTCCAAGGACAACAGTCCTAACCTCTCCACTCTATCTTCATCACTGGAGTTTCTCGTCCCTGGAATCATTCTCATGAATCTTTGCGTTTGGCCAATGACTTCACATCCTTCCTAAAGTGAGGCGCCCAGAACTAGACACAATAATCCAGCTGAGGCTGAACTGGTGTTTTATACAAATTCAACGTCACCTCCCTGCTCTTGTGCTCTATGCTCCTGTTAGTAAAGCCCAGGATACCGTTTGCTTTATTAATCGTGCTCTCAACCTGTCCTGCCACCTGCAAGGCTTTATGAATACTTACACCCAGGTCCCTCTGCTCCTGCACCCTTTTTTAGAATTTTACCCCTTGTTTTACATTGTCCCTCCATGTCCTTCCTACTAACATGAATCACTTCACATTTCACCGCATTGAAATTCATCTGCCACCTGTCCGCCCATTGCACTAACTTGTCTTTGTCCTGTTACATTTTTACACTATCTGCTCACCATTCACAGTGCTCCCAACTTCTGTATCCTCTGCAAATTTTGAAATTGTGCCCTGTGCACCAGGATGTGCATCATTGATGTATATCAGGAAAAGCAAGGGTCCCAACACTGACCCCTGGGGAACTCCTCTACAAACCTCCCTCCAGCCTGAAAAACATCCATTAACCGTTACTCTCTGTTTCAGTCACTCAGCCAATTCTGTACCCATGTATCTAATTTCCCTTTTATTCCATAACTATAACTTTGTTCACAAGTCTGTTGTGTGGCACTGTATCAAATGTCTTTTGGAAGCCCATGTACACCACATCAACAGCATTACCGTCATCAGCTATCTGTTTTTATAATAATAATCTTTGAGTGTCACAAGTAGGCTTACATTAACACTGCATTGAAGTTACTGTGAAGAGCCCCTAGTCACCACATTCCGGCGCCTGTTCGGGTACACAGCGGGAGAATTCAGAATGTCCAAATTATCTAACAGCACCTCTTTTGGGAGGAAACTGGAGCACCCGGACGAAACCCACGCAGACACGGGGAGAACATGCAGACTCCGCACAGACAGTGACCCAAGCCGGGAATCGAACCCGGGTCCCTGGCGCTGTGAAGCAACAGTGCTAATCGTTGAGCCACCGTGCCTCTTCAAAGAAATTCCAAGTTAATTCAACATGAATTTCCTTCAAGAAAATGCAGTATTTGACTGATGCCTGTCACCAACACACTTTCTTCTTAAACTTAAATTCAGTCTCTTTGGTCGTCCATTGAGCTCTGAATTTGTTTGCCCAACCTTTCTCTTTCGACTCTGCCCAAATCATCTTTTCTTTGGAGGTAGCCCCCTGTTCAGCTGCCGTTTTTCCTGCCAACCTTTGACTCCAATTTATTCATCCAAGATCCGCTTTTAACCCATTGAAGTTGGCTTTCTCCCAATTAATTATTCTTACTCTGGACTGTTCTTTGTCCTTTTCTATCATCATCTAAACCTGATGATTTAGCTGGTTTAGCACAGGGCTAAATCACTGGCTTTGAAAGCAGACCAAGGCAGGCCGGCAGCACGGTTCAATTCCCGTACCAGCCTCCCTGAACAGCCGCCGTAATGTGGCGACTAGGGGCTTTTCACAGTAACTTCATTTGAAGCCTACTTGTGACAATAAGCGATTTTCATTTCATGATACAATGATCACTGTCACCTAGGGCGATGCGGTGGCACAGTGGTTAGCACTGTGATATGGTACGAATTAAGTCATGGCATGGTGGGAAAACTGGTCAATGGGAAGACTGGTCAAAAGCTGGTCGAGCCATTCCAAAACACCGGACCTCGGCAACTCCTGATGAAACTAACTCGTCATAACCCAGGGCCGTAGGAATTTAAAACAAAGATAGGTTCAGGAAGAAACAAGTCTATTCTGACCTATCAATGTTCCCTCCGAGGACTAAATAATGGTATGAGTGATATGACCAAACATGGTCTGGTCTTTGCTTCCGTTTGTATTTCCGATCAAACTCCTGACCATACTGTTATCACACAATCTTGATTAAAGTTAATGTATGTAGCGCACAAAGACTCCGTGAGACGAATAGAGTGAAGTCGATGAGGCTTTATTAAGCGTGCCTGTTCCCCCGCAGCTCGATAATAAACTGGCCTGCGGGGGAAGACTCCGGCTTCTTATACTCCGCCTTCAGGGCGGAGCTTGAGGTCAACGGCCAACCAGGACCCGGGATCTGTCAGCCAATGACATTAGGGCTTCCAGTCCCACATGACCCCCAATACATACTACCACATTCACCCCTTGTCAAAAATGAACCCAGCGGGGTGATGCTTCGTATGGTGGTAAGGGTTTACAGGGCTGGTCCTGGGAGGACAAAACATTCACATGGCAATACAGTATTGGACAATTTCGTCCTGTTGCAACTATTTACAGAGGGTATAGGAAGAAAAGCAAAATGTTCTTGTGAACAGTCCATATTTGTTTTACATCGACGCCACGAGTCGGTCGGGCGGTCTGGTCGTCCGTGTCGATCGCCTCGGCCCCGGCGGTGGTGGTGGTGCTTGTACCAGTGTTGTCACCTCTAGGAGCCGTACAGTTTCAGCTCGGGCTTGATTCTTGGTCGGTGCTGAGGGGAGGGGGACCGATCCTCCTGGGAAGGGGGCGGTCGCGGGGTGCGGCGGTGGCAGGAAGGGGGGGGTTGGGTTGATGGTGTCGGGGGGGTGTGCGTGTTGCCGGCGGGCGCCAGATCCCGTAGGGAGACCGTGTCCTGTCGGCCGTCGGGGTACTCCACGTAGGCGTACTGGGGGTTCGCGTGGAGGAGGTGAACCCTTTCGACCAACGGGTCCGCCTTATGTGCCCGCACATGCTTTCGGAGCAGGATGGGTCCTGGGGCCGCCAGCCAGGTCGGCAGCGACGTTCCAGAGGAGGACCTCCTAGGGAAGACAAGGAGACGCTCATGAGGCGTTTGATTAGTGCTCGTACATAATAACGACCGGATGAAATGGAGAGCGTCCGGGAGGACCTCCTGCCACCGTGAAACTGGGAGGTCCCTGGACCGTAGGGCCAGTAGGACGGCCTTCCAGACCGTGCCGTTCTCCCTTTCTACTTGCCCATTCCCCCGGGGGTTGTAGCTGGTCGTCCTGCTTGAGGCTATGCCCTTGCTGAGCAGGAACTGGCGCAGCTCGTCACTCATGAAAGAGGACCCCCTGTCGCTGTGGACGTATGCGGGGTAACCGAACAGTGTGAAGATGCTGTTCAGGGCTTTAATGACTGTGGCCGCGGTCATGTCAGAACAGGGAATGGCAAAAGGGAAGCGGGAGTATTCGTCCACTACATTAAGGAAATATGCGTTGCGGTCGGTGGAGGGGAGGGGCCCTTTGAAATCGAGACTGAGGCGTTCAAAGGGGCGGGAAGCCTTAATCAGGTGCGCTCCATCTGGCCTGAAAAAATGCGGCTTGCATTCCGCGCAGATGTGGCAGTCCCTTGTGACTGTACGGACCTCCTCTAAAGAGTATGGGAGATTGCGGGACTTGATGAAGTGGTAAAACCGAGTGACCCCCGGGTGGCAGAGGTCCTCGTGGAGGGTTTGGAGGCGGTTAATTTGTGCGTTGGCACATGTGCCGCGGGATAGGGCATCGGACGGCTCGTTCAGCTTTCCGGGACGATACAAAATCTCATAGTTGAAGGTGGAGAGCTCGATCCTCCACCTTAAGATTTAGTCGTTTTTTATTTTGCCCCTCTGTGCACTATCGAACATGAAGGCTACCGACCGTTGGTCAGTGAGGAGAGTGAATCTCCTGCCGGCCAGGTAATGCCTCCAATGTCGCACAGCTTCCACTATGGCTTGGGCTTCCTTTTCTACTGAAGAGTGGCGGATTTCTGAGGCGTGGAGGGTCCGGGAGAAAAAGGCCACGGGTCTGCCCGCTTGGTTAAGGGTGGCCGCTAGAGCTACGTCGGAGGCGTCGTTCTCGACCTGGAAGGGGAGGGACTCGTCGATGGCGCGCATCGTGGCCTTTGCGATATCCGCTTTGATGCGGCTGAAGGCCTGGCAAGCCTCTGTCGACAGAGGGAAAGTCGTGGTCTGTATTAGGGGGCGGGCCTTGTCTGCGTACTGGGGGACCCACTGGGCGTAGTACGAAAAGAAGCCCAAGCAGCGTTTCAGGGCTTTTGGGCAGTGCGGGAGGGGAAATTCCATGAGTGCGCGCATACGTTCGGGGTCGGGGCCTATTATCCCATTGCGCACTACGTAGCCCAGAATGGCTAGCCAGTCGGTGCTAAAAACGCACTTGTCCTCGTTGTACGTGAGGTTCAAGGCTTTGGCGGTCTGGAGGAATTTTTGGAGGTTGGCGTCGTGGTCCTGCTGATCGTGGCCGCAGATGGTTACATTGTCGAGATACGGGAACGTGGCCCGCAACCCATGTTGGTCAACCATTCGGTCCATCTCCCGTTGGAAGACCGAGACCCCGTTTGTGACGCCAAAAGGGACCCGTAGGAAATGGTATAATCGCCCGTCTGCCTCGAAGGCTGTGTACTTGCGGTCACTTGGGCGGATGGGGAGCTGATGGTAGGCGGACTTGAGGTCCACGGTGGAGAAGACTTTATATTGGGCAATCCGATTGACCATGTCGGATATGCGGGGGAGAGGGTACGCGTCTAGTTGTGTGTATCCTGTTGATGGTCTGGCTATAGTCAATGACCATCCTTTGTTTCTCCCCTGTCTTCACTACTACCACCTGCGCTCTCCAGGGACTATTGCTGGCCTGGATTATGCCCTCCTTTAGTAGCCGCTGGACTTCGGACCGAATGAAGGTCCGGTCCTGGGCGCTGTACCGTCTGCTCCTAGTGGCGACGGGTTTGCAATCCGGGGTGAGGTTCGCAAACAAGGACGGGGGTTGCACCTTGAGGGTAGCGAGGCCGCAGATAGTGAGTGGGGGTATGGGGCCGCCGAATTTGAACGTAAGGCTCTGTAGATTGCATTGGAAATCTAATCCCAGCAATGTGGGGGCACAGAGTTGGGGAAGGACGTTTAGTTTGTAGTTTTTGAACTCCCTCCCCTGCACCGTTAGGGTAACTATGCAGAATCCCTGGATCTGTACGGAGTGGGATCCTGCAGCTAGGCAAATCTTTTGTGCGCTGGGATAGGTGGTCAAGGTACAGCGTCTTACCGTGTCGGGGTGTATAAAGCTTTCCGTGCTCCCGGAGTCGACGAGGCATGGCGTCTCGTGGCCGTTTATTAGTACCATTGTCGTCGTCGTCTGGAGTGTCCGGGGCCGAGCTTGATCGAGCGTAATCGAAGCAAGCCGTGGTTGTAGTAGTGGAGTGGGGTCCGTTGTTGCCATCCAAGATGGCGTCGGGGATGAACAAAATGGCCGCCCCCATATATCGCACGTGGCTGGGGGGTCACAAGATGGCGGCGGGGGTGGACAAAATGGCCGCCCCCACGCGTCGTACAGGTCTGGGGCGGTCCAAGATGGCGACTCAGCACCCCTCCTCCCCTCGTGGTGGCCGGGACCCAAAATGGCGGCGTCTGCGGGTCGCACATGGTGTGCTGGGGGGGCTGGGGAGCGCTAGGACCGCGAGCGCTAGGACCGCGCGGAGCTCCCTCACCGCGAGCGCTAGGACCGCGAGCGCTAGGACCGCGCGGAGCTCCCTCACCGGGGACAGCGGTGGTCGGGGCCCAGGTCGGCGGCGCCGGCGGGTCAGGCGTGGGGCCGCGAGCGCTAGGACCGCGCGGAGCTCCCTCACCGGGGACAGCGGTGGTCGGGGCCCAAGTAGGTGGCGCCGGCAGGTCAGGCGTGGGGCGCGCGGTGGGGGTTAGGGTGGCGTTAGGTACGCGGAAAACTCCCTCCTCTCCGTGGAGAGTGTTGGCCGGGACCCAAAGCGGTAGCGCCGGCGGCGGGTCATACATGGGCTGCGGGGAGGGGGGTTGGGGAGCGTAAGCGGCGTGCAGAGCTCCCAGTTCTCCCGGGATCGCGGTGGTCGGGACCCAGAGCGGCTGCGCCTGCGGGTCGTACATGGCGTGCTGGGGGGGTTGGGGCGTATAAACTGCTTGCAGGGCTCCCTGTGCTCCCGGGACAGCGGCGACCTCGCGGGACCGGCACACAACCGCATAATGGCCCTTTTTCCCGCAGCTTTTGCAGATTGCTGCGCGGGCCGGACAGCGTTGCCGGGGGTGTTTCGCCTGGCCGCAGAAATAACAGCGGGCGCTCCCGGTGCGACTCGGTGTTTGGACCGCGCAAGCCTGTGGGGGGGGGTAGGGGGTTTGCCGCGACGGGTACGTACGGAGCCCAATGGGTTGCCGCGCGGTCGGGGCCGTAGGCGCGGGTATTACGCGCGGCCACGTCTAGGGAGGCTGCTAGGGCCTGTGCCTCTGAGAGTCCTAGCGACTCTTTTTCTAGAAGTCTTTGGCGGATTTGGGAGGATTGCATACCTGCCACAAAAGCGTCGCGCATTAACATGTCCGTGTGTTCGTTTGCGTTTACCGACGGGCAGCTGCAGGCTCATCCCAAAATCAGCAGCGCGGCGTAGAACTCGTCCATCGATTCTTCGGGAGCTTGCCGTCTCGTCGCGAGCTGGTAGCGAGCGTAGATTTGGTTAACTGGGCGAATGTAGAGACTTTTCAGTGATGCGAAGGCCGTCTGGAAATCGTCCGAGTCTTCGATGAGGGAGAAAATCTCCGTGCTCACCCTCGAGTGCAGGACCTGCAGTTTTTGGTCTTCTGAGACTCGGCCGGTGGTCGTTCTGAGGTAGGCCTCGAAGCAAGTCTGCCAGTGCTTGAAGGCTGCTGCCGCGTTCACTGCGTGGGGGCTGATCCTCAGGCATTCCGGAATGATCCTGAGCTCCATAGTCCTTTTTAGGCACGCTTAATAAATTGTAGCGCACAAAGACTCCGTGAGACGAATAGAGTGAAGTCGATGAGGCTTTATTAAGCGTGTCTGTTCCCCCGCAGCTCGATAGTAAACTGGCCTGCGGGGGAAGACTCCGGCTTCTTATACTTTGCCTTCAGGGCGGAGCTTGAGGTCAACGGCCAACCAGGACCCGGGATCTGTCAGCCAATGACATTAGGGCTTCCAGTCCCACATGACCCCCAATACATACTACCACAATGTATAAATATTGAGCTAATTCTCCGCGAAAGCGCGGAACTTGTGAAAGACTGAGCAGTTTTGTTAACTGCTCTCTGACTTCAAGTTTCAGCCATTACTGCAAGCAGTTGTTTTCGACAATAAAGCTTTGTTATTTTGTCTTAACGAGTGTGTTGAATTTTTCTACTACAGAAGCGGGAAAATATTGACTTTGACAGCACTGTTACCTCACAGGTCCAGGGACCCGGGTTCGATCCCAGCCTCGGGTGACTGTGAGGAGTCTGCACGTCCTCCCCGTGTCTGCGTGGGATTCCTCCGGGTGCTCCGGTTTCCTCCCACAGTCCAAAGATGTGCAGGTTAGGTGGATTAGCCGTGCTAAATTGCCCTTGGTGTCCAGCGATGTGCAGGTTAGGTGGGTTATGGGGTTACAGGCTTAGGGCTGGGGAGTTGGGCTAGGTAAGGTGCTCTTTCAGGGGGTCAGTGCAGACTCAATAGGCTGAATGGCCTCCTTCTGCACTGTAGGGATTCTATGATTCGGAATCTGGAACAAAGGTGAGTAAGTGGAATTGAGGGGCAGATGCATTGCACTCTAACTGAATGACAGGGCAGACTCAAGGGGCTGAATTATCTCCAATGCAATATACGAACAGATAAAGAAGAGTTTTTGGCCCAATTTAGCTGACCTATCTCGATTACAGGGTCAATTTCTTCTCCATCATTGCAGCCACTGTTACTTCAATGATTCCAGAGCTTTTAATCTATTTTCGCCCAGCAGGAACTTTTCAATACGTTGGCCACTCTGGAGCAATATTTCTAAATCTGCTGTTAACGGCCCCTCTGTGCTGGTGCCTCGCTGGCACAGTTTAATTTGAAGAAGGGTTTTGCATTTCAGTAGCTCTGGCAGGTCCCATCAGGAACTTCCTATTGAAACCTCCCCTTGTGATTCAACTTAATTCTGACACGGAGGTTGTAGGTTGGAATGTTGTGGGTTTGCCACACCCCTGGGTGTTAGGTTTATTGAGGATGTTACCACGTCTCCTTACTGGGATATTGAAAGGATGTTGCCATAAATCTATAAATCCCACAGGGCATTTACATGTCCCATATGTCAGTTCCAGTTGCAATCTTTCAGCGTAACAATTAGCTGCCACCATTTATTGTGCCTGTCTTTAATGTTTTATCTCATTTGATCTTTAATTTGTGAGCTACATGCCTGTTCTGGAGTCTGCTTCAGCAATAGACATTTCTCTCTCCCACCTCATCCATGTCAAAACCATTTTCCTGCCTGAAATCCTAACCCTGTCACCAAGACTTTTCTCACCTGTCCCAACATCTTCCACATGGCCCGGTGTCAGTTTTACTTCAGGCTGGGGCGACATTCTCTGACCCCCCCGCCGGGTCGGAGAATAGCCGGGGGCTGGCGTGAATCCCGCCCCCGCCGGTTGCCGAAGTCTCCGGCACCGGATATTCAGCGGGGGCGGGAATCGCGCCGGTTGGCGGGCCCCCCCCCGCTCGATTCTCCGGCCCGGATGGGCCGAAGTCCCGCCGATAAATTGCCTGTCCCACCGGCGTAAATTAAATCACCTACCTTACCGGCGGGACAAGGCAGCGTGGGCGGGCTCCGGGGTCCTGGCCCGCGATCGGGGCCCACCGATCCGCAGGCGGGCCTGTGCCGTGGGGGCACTCTTTCCCTTCCGCCTCCGCTACGGTCTCCACCATGGCGGAGGCGGAAGAGACTCCCTCCACTGCGCATGCGTGGGAAACTGACAGCGGCCGCTGACGCTCCCACGCATGCGCCGCCCGGAGATGTCATTTCCGCGCCAGCTGGCGGGGCAACAAAGGCCTTTTCCGCCAGCTGGCAGGGCGGAAATTCCTCCGGCGTCGGCCTAGCCCCTCAATGTTGGGGCTTGGCCCCCAAAGATGCGGAGCATTCCGCACCTTTGGGGCGGCACGATGCCCGTCTGATTGGCGCCGTTTTGGGCGCCAGTCGGCGGACATCGCGTCGTTTCGGGAGAATTTCGCCCCTGTTAAGGTATAGTTGTGGTGAAGAAATGGTGTGAGATCATTCATCTTGTTGAATAAATGTTTTATTCTTTTGTTGAAATTATATCAGCAGTCATAATCATAGTCATCGAGTTTTACAGTACAGAAATGTGCCCTTTGGTCCACTGCGTCTGAGCTGGCCATCAAGTCTCTATCTATTCTAATCCCATTTTCCAGTACTTGGTCTGTAGCCTTGTGTCCTCTCGCGTTTCAAGTACTGATCTAAATGTATTTTAATTGTTGTGAGGGTTCCCGCCTCTGAAGGGGGGGTTCAGCGATGATACCTCTTAAAACTGAATCGTTAGCATGCCACTAGATTAGTTTAACATAATTATTTTATGAAGGATTGAGATGAATTATAGGACTGAGTAATCATTATTAACCTTAAACGTGTATTTTTAGGACATAGCAGTAATAAGCAATCAAATGGGATTTAGGATAGCTCACTTGACCAAAAGGACATTACTTCTGACATCATGGGCGAGATTGGGGGTCGGAGAATCGCCGGGGGTTGGCGTGAATCCCGCCCCCGCCGGTTGCCGAGTTCTCCGGCACCGGATATTCGGCGGGGGCGGGAATCGCGCCGCGCCGGTTGGCGCCCCCCCCCCCGCCGCGATTCTCCGGCCCGGATGGGCCGAAGTCCCGCTGCTGGAATGCCTGTCCCGCCAGCGTAGATTAAACCACCTACCTTACTGGCGGGACAAGGCGGCGCGGGCGGGCTCCGGGGTCCTGGGTCCACGGTGGCCTGGCCCGCGATCGGGGCCCACCGATCCGCGGGCGGGCCTGTGCCATGGGGGCACTCTTTTCCTTCCGCCTTCGCCACGGTCTCCACCATGGCGGACGCTGAAGAGACTCCCTCCACAGCGCATGCGCGGGGATGCCGTGAGCGGCCGCTAACGCTCCCGTGCATGTGCTGCCCGGAGATGTCATTTCCGTGCCAGCTGGCGGGGCACCAAAGGCCTTTTCCGCCAGCTGGCGGGGCGGAAATCAGTCCGGCGCGGGCCTAGCCCCTTAAGGTTGGGGCTCGGCCCCCCAAGATGCGGAGGATTCCGCACCTTTGGGGCGGCGCGATGCCCGACTGATTTGCGCCGTTTTTGGCGCCGGTCGGCGGACATCGCGCCGATACCGGAGAATTTCGCCCCTTGTCTTTGTGAAACAATTCAGGGTGCTGGTTCTGTTGTTCTGTTTCTCACAAACAGTCAGCACAGGCTGCTGGGATTGTACACAGCTGTCAGGATGAGGATCAATCATGCGCTACGTGCGATTCTGTTGGGTGAAGTTTAAACACTGCTTGCAATTCTATTGGATAAGTTTAAAAATAGCAGCTTCAGGGATTGGATTGCGTCCAACTGGGGTGGGCTATTGATTTTTGAACGTTGTATAAGTGCTGTGTTCTGGTCTTTGTTCGGCAGAACAGGTCTTGGCCGATATCCAGTCTGTTCTCCGTGTACACGGAACAAGCTTGGTTAAATAAGCCATCTTTGTCCAGGTTGTTGTGTTTGTTCCTCTCTGTACTGAGCTGAGCCGCAGGGAATAACCCCACGTGGAAGCTGACTCAATACACAGGTCTTGAAACCGCTCCTACAACAGCTTCCACCACCCATTCAGTCAGCAGGTTCCACCATCTGGGTGAAAAGGTTTTCCTCAAATCCCCTCTAAGTCTGCTGCCCCTCACCTTAAATCTATGTCCCATAGTTATTGATCCCTCTACTAAGGTGGAAAGTTCCTTCCTATCCACCCTATCGCTGTCCCTCATAATTCTGTCCACCTCAACCAGGTCCCCCCTCGGCCCTCTCTGCTCCGAGGAAAACAACCCCAGCCTCTCTGCACAGCTGAATCGCTCCAGCCCAGGCAGCGTCTTGGTGAATCTCCTCTGCACCCTCTCCAGTGCAATCACATCCTTCCTATAGTGTGGTGACCAGAACTGCACACAGTGCTCCATTTGGGGCCTAACCAGCGTTTTCTGCAGCTCCAGCATAACCTCCCTGCTCTCATTTGTCAGGGTTAAATTCCATTTGCCACTGTTCTGCCCGTCTGACCAGCCCGTCAATATCGTCCTATAATCTAAGGCTTTCCTCCTCGCTATTTACCACACCACTAATTTTTGTGCCATCTGCTAACTTACTGATCATACCACTCACTTTCCCGTCTAGATCATTAATGTACACTACAAACAGCAAGGGACCCAGCGGAACACCCCTGGACACAGGCCTCCAGTCACAAGAAGAACCTTCGACCATCTCCCTCTGCCTCCTGCCACTCAGACAGTGTTGGATCCAATTTGCCAAGTTGCCCTGGATCCTATGGGCTCTTTACCTTCTTGATCAGTCTCCCATGCTGGACCTTGTCAAAAGCCTTACTGAAGTCCATGTAAACTACATCAACTGCACCACCCTCATCTACACACCTGGTCACCTCCTCGAAAAATTCAATCAAATTTGTTAGATATGATCTCCCTTTGACAAAACCATGCTGACTATCCTTCATTAATCCTTGCCTCTCCAAGTGGAGATTAACCCTGTCCCTCAGAACCTTTTCCAATAATTTCCCTACCGCTGATGTTAGGCTCGCTGGCCAATTTCTTTCCCTACTTCTCTTCTTGAATAATGGTACCAGGTAAGCCGTGCCCCAATCCTCTGGCACCTCACCTGTGGCCAGAGAGGATGAGAAAATTAGGGTCTGAGTCCCTCCAATCTCCTTCCTTGCCTACCACAACAGTCTGGGATACATCTCATCTGGGCCTGGGGATTATCCACTTTTAAGCTCGCTAAAACCATTAATACCTCCTCCCTCTCAATGTTAATGTGTTCAATCATATCACAGTCACCCTCACTGTTCTCTCCACCTATGTTGTCCTCATCATGAACGCAGATGCAAAATACTTATTTAATACCTCACCTATGTCGTTAGGCTCCACACACAGATTGCCACCGTTGGTCCTAATAGGCCCTCCTCTTCCCCTGGTTACCCCCTCATCCTTAATGTACTTATAAAACACCTCTGTCTGTGACAGAATCCATGCTATTTTTATTAGTCAATGGGTTTTATCATTGCTAAAATACCTGTTCTGTGACATTCCATCTGACACCTTTTCAAAATCCATATACCTTGTGTCAACCGCATTACCTTCATCAACCCTCTCTCTTACCTCACCACAAAATTCAATCAAATTAGTGAAACATGTCTTGACTTTCCATAATTAATCTAAATTATTTTGAATTGCTGCGCTAGTGATCATTTGTAAAAGCGCTCCAACCACCAAGATTAAACTGACTGCCTTATTGTTGCTCTGTTTGTCCTTACACCACGTTTCGAACAAGGGTGTAACATTTACAATTCCCCGCTCCTCTGGCTCAGCCCCTGTGTCTAACAGGGATGAAAGGTTATTGTCAATCCTTTCCCAATTCCCACCCTTACCTCCTTGGGGTGGCGCAGTGTTGCTTCCCAGCGCCAGGGACCCGGATCGATTGCCGGCTTGGGTCACTGTCTGTGCGGAGTCTGCACGTTCTCCCCGTGTCTGCGTGGGTTCACTCCGGGTGCTCCGGTTTCCTCCCACAAGTCCCGAAAGACGTGCTGTTAGGTGAATTGGACATTCTGAATTCTCCCTCTGTGTACCCGAACAGGCGCCGGAGTGTGGCGACTAGGGGCTTTTCACAGTAACTCCATTGCAGTGTTAATGTAAGCCTACTTGTGACACTAATAAAGATTATTAGTCGGCGGGCACCCCCCCCGGCGATTCTCCGGCCCGCGATGCGCCGAAGTCCCGCTGCTGGAATGCCTGTCCCACCGACGTGGAATAAACCACCTTTCTTACCGGCGGGACAAGGCAGCGGGAGCGGGCTCCGTGGTCCTGGGGAGGGGGGGGCGGGTGGCGATCTGGCCCCGGGGGGTTGCCCCCACGGTGGCCTGGCCCGTGATCGGGGCCCACCGATCGGCGGGTGTGCCTGTGCCGTGGGGGCACTCTTTTCCCTCCGCCTCGGCCACAGTTTCCACCATGGCCGATGCGGAAGGGACCCCCCCCCCCCCCGCACATGCACGAACCTCTGCCGGACGGCGAAGACCTTTCGGCCCCGGCTGGCGTGGCGCCAAAGGCCTTTCCCGCCGGCCAGCGGGACGGCAACCACTCCGGTGCGGGCCCAGCCCCTCAAGGTGGGGGCTTGGCCCGGAAAGGTGCGGAGAAATCCGCACCTTTGGGGCGGCCCGACGCCGGAGTGGTTCCCGCCACTCCATCCCGCCGGGACCCCCGCGCCCCGCCGGGTAGGGGAGAATCCCGCCCCAGGTCTGGGAATTGAATATCCAAGTGTACTCAGTATTTATGGAAGAATAGACTAAAAGGAAAAGGAGGTGTTGGAGCTTTGCTGGTAAAGGAAGGGATCAGTGCTATTGTGAGAAATGACATACGCACTGGAGATCAAGGTGTGGAATCAGTCTGGGTAGGAATGAGAAATAGCAAAGGAAAGAAGTACCTGGTGGGAGTAATCTATAGGTGCCCAAAACAGTATTCCACAGTGGGGCACAGTATAACCCAGGAAATACTGAGGGCTTGTAAGAAAGGTATGGCTATAATCATGGGTGATTTTAATTTGCACATAGTCTGTATTAATCAAATTGGCCTCAAGGGAGAGTTCACGGAATGTATTGGAGATCGTTTCTTGGAACCAACCAGGGAGCAGCCTACCCTGGATTTGGTATTGTGTAATGAGGAGGGATTAATTAATTGCATCCGAGTTATGGGTGCCCGAGGGAGGAGTGACCACAGTATGGTAGAATTCAAAATTCAGTTTGGGGGTGAGAAAGTGGGGTCCCACACTAGCGTTCTGGAATTAAACAAAGGTTTAATTACATAGGCATGAGGACAGATTGGACTGGGCAGGAAGGCTGAAAGGGAGGACAGCGGATGGGCAGCGGCAGTTGTTTAAGGAGATACTCAATTCCTCACAACTAAAATATATCCCAGTGAGGAAGAAAGATGGGAAGAGGGATAGAAAACAGCTTAGCTAAACAAGGAGGACAAGGACATTATAAAGACAAAGACTATTTCACATTGCAAAGGCCAGTGGCAGGCTGGAAGATTGGGAAATGTTCAAACATAAATAAAGAGTTAATAAAAAAAAGTAATAAAACAAAATATCAAAAAGGATAGCAAAAGCTTCTAAAAATACATAAAAGGGAAGAGAGTCCTAAATTGAACGCTGGTCCCTTGGAAGATGAAACTGGTGAGTTAATAGTGGGGAATACAGAAACGGCAAAGATGTTAAATCAATACTTTGCCTCAGTTTTCATGGTAAGAAGTCTTACAACACCAGGTTAAAGTCCACCAGGTTTGTTCCGATGTCCCTAGCTTTCGGATTCATGTCGCATTACATTCATCCCCCACCATCTGGCCTGCGAAATCCTACCAACTGTCCTGGCTTGACACAATTCACACCTCTTTAACCTGGGGTTACCCCATCTCTGGATCTGTAAAGATTTAATCACCTGCTAATGCTCGCATTCCAAGCATTGTCTGGCATCTTTGAATTTGTCTATATATATGTTTCTGGAACATACCTCTTCATTCACCTGAGGAAGGAGCAGCGCTCCGAAAGCTAGTGACATCGAAACAAACCTGTTGGACTTTTACCTGGTGTTGTAAGACTTCGTACTGTGCTCACCCCAGTCCAACGCCGGCATCTCCACATCATGGCTACCATCAGTTTTCATGGTGGAGGACACTAGTACCATTTCTATAGGAACGGCAATTCAGAGAAAATAGAAAGGGTGGAACTTAGAACAATCAGCATCAACAGGGAAAGGGTACTCAACAAACTATTGGGATTGAGGGCAGACAAGTCCCCAGGGCCTGGTGGCCTAAATCCTAGGGTGTTAAAAGGAAATGGCAGGAGAGATAGTGGATCCATTGGTTATGATATTCCAAAATTCCCTGGAAAGGGGAAAGGTTCCAGTGGATTGGAAAAATGCGAACGTAACACCCTTATACAAAAAGGGAGGGAGGCAGAATGTAGGAAATTACAGACCAGTTAGTTTAACATCTTTTGTTTGGAAATTGTTAGAATCCATTCTTAAAGATGTAATATCAAAACATTTGGAAAGTCAAAATGAAGGGTAAACCATGTTTGACTAATTTGCTCGAGTTCTTCGAAGATGTAACAAGCCAAGTGGATAATGGGGACCCTGTAGATGTCGTATATCTGGACTTCCAGAAAGTGCTTGACAAGTTAATACACAAGGTTAATTCAAATGGGATTCAAGATTATTTATTAGCTTGGATAGAAGACTGGCTGACAGACAGAAGACAGTGAGGAACGGGCTGCCAGAGGCAGTGGTAGAGGCGGGTACAATTTTGTCCTTTAAAAAGCAGTTAGACAGTTACATGGGCAGGGTGGGTATAGAGGGATATGGGCCAAATGTGGGCAAGTGGGACTCGCTTAGTGATAGAAACTGGGCAGCATGGACCAGCTGGGCCGAAGGGCCTGTTTCCATGCTGTAAACATCTATGACTTTATGACTCTATGAGTTGGGATAAATGGGTCTTTTTCTGGATGGCAAGATGTAATAATTGGGGGTTCCACAGGGTTGTCCTTGGGGTCCCAGTTTTTTACAATCTATATGAAGGACTTGGATACAGGGATACAAGGTTCTATAGCCAAATTTGCAGATGACACTAAAATAGGTTGGACAGTAAATTGCCATGAGGAAATAAGAACCTTACAAATGGATATAGATAGGTTAGGAGAGTGGGCCAAAATGTGGCAGATGGAGTTTAACGTGGTGTGAGGTCATGTATTTTGGTTGGAAAAATGGAAAGGCAATTTCTTATCGAAATGGGGAGAGACTTTGGGGTGCTCCGATGCAGAGGGATCTGGGTATCCTCGAGCCTGAGTCACAGAAAACAAGCAAGAGGCACAGCAGGTAATAAAGAAAGCAAAAGGAATTGAGAATAAAGGTAAGGAAGTGTTGTTGCAACTGTACAAGGCATTGGTGAGACCGCACCTGGAGTATTCTGCACAGTTTCGATCCTTTTATTTGAGGAGGGATGTAGTGATATTGGAGGCAGTTCAGAGGAGGTTGATTCCAGAGATGAGGGGTTTGTCGTATGAGGAGATTGAATAGTTTAGGCGATACTCTCTAGAGTTTAGAATAATGAGGGGAGATCAAATAGAGGAATACAAGATGCTAAAAGGTATGGATAAAGTCGACGTGGAGCAGGTGCTTCCTCTTGTGGGGCAATCTAGAACGAGAGGTCATACTCTCAGGGTAAGGGGTAGCAAATTTAAAGAGAGACGAGGAGAAACTACTTCTCCCAAAGGGTCATGTATCTGTGGATGTTGGACAGTGAGTAAATTTAAGGAGGAGTTGGACAAATTTTTAATTGGTAATGGGTTGAAGTGTTACAGAGAAATGGGCAGGACGGCGGAAATGAGATCACGATGAGAACAGTCAAGATTGTATTGAATAGTGGAGCAGATTCGAGGGCTGAATTGCCGACTCCAGCATAACTGTTCTGTCTATCATATCATAGAATTTACAGTTGCAGGAGGCCATTCGGACCATCGAGTCTGCAACGGCTCTTGGAAAGAGCACCCTACCCAAGGTCCACATCTCCACCCTATCCCCATAACCCAGTAACCCCACCCAACACTAAGGGCAATTTTGGACACTACGGGTAATTTATCATGGCCAATCCACCTAACCTGCACATCTTTGGACTGTGGGAGGAAACCGGAGCACCCGGAGGAAACCCACGCACACACGGGGAGGATGTGCAGACTCCGCACAGACAGTGACCCAAGCCGGAATCGAACCTGGGACCCTGGAGCTGTGAAGCAACAGTGCTAACCACGGTGCTACCTTCCACAATTCCACCTTCCAGCTCTTGGTGGGTCACAGTGTATTAAACACAAATCTGGTGTTGTTGATTAATGTGGAAATCATGGGAGAAGGCAGCAGAATAGGAATGAGGAACATGTCAGCTATGATGGAAAGGCAGAGCAGACTCGACGGGCTGAATGGCTTCATTCCGCTCCTCTGTCTTGTGGCCTTGTGGCCAGCAGGGGGAGGTCGGTTGCCGCGCAGGCGCAACGCACTGGTTTTCGGGTTGGGGTTCAGGCAGTGAGGAGGACAGCTCTGCGGGGTGGTGTTTGGGTCCTGAGTGCGGGGCAGGATCCGGCGCAGGCCCGAGGTGGGCAGCTGCGGCTGGGGTCCTGAGTGCGGGCAGCTGTGGGAGCGCGAGCCGGGAGGCAGCCGGAGCAGAGCCGGGATGGTAGGAGCGGGGGACCGGGAGCGGGAGGGGGAAGGGGAAGGTTCTGGAACCGCGGGGTGGGGGATGGGGTGGGGGATGGGGTTCAGGAGCAACATGGAAACCAGCCTCGGGGGGGGGTCTGGGTAGGAGTGGAGGAGAGTCTGGATGGGGGGAGGAGGTCAGGGGTAGGGTAGGGGTGGGGGGGGAAGGGGGCAAAGGGGGCAGGGTGGGGGGGGAAGGGGGCAGGGTGGGGGGGGGGAAGGGGCAGGGTGGGGGGGGGAAGGGGGCAGGGTGGGGGGGGGGAAGGGGGGCAGGGTGGGGGGGGGGAAGGGGGCAGGGTGGGGGGGGGGAAGGGGGGCAGGGTGGGGGGGGGGAAGGGGGCAGGGTGGGGGGGGGGGAAGGGGGCAGGGTGGGGGGGGAAGGGGGCAGGGTGGGGGGGGAAGGGGGCAGGGTGGGGGGGGGGAAGGGGGCAAAGGGGGCAGGGTGGGGGGGGAAGGGGGCAGGGTGGGGGGGAAGGGGTCAGGGTAGGGTAGGGGTGGGGGGGAAGGGGGCAGGGTGGGGGGGGAAGGGGGCAAAGGGGGCAGGAAGGGGGCAAAGGGGGGCAGGGTGGGGGGGCAAAGGGGGCAGGGTGGGGGGGGAAGGGGGCAGGGTGGTGGGGGGGAAGGGGCAGGGTGGGGGGGGAAGGGGGCAGGGTGGGGGGGGAAGGGGGCAGGGTGGGGGGGGGAAGGGGGCAGGGTGGGGGGGGGAAGGGGGCAGGGTGGGGGGGAAGGGGGCAGGGTGGGGGGGTGGGGGGGGGCGGGGAAAGGGGGGGCAGGGTGGGGGGGAAGGGGGGCAGGGTGGGGGTGTGTGGGGGGGCGGGGAAAGGGGGGCAGGGTGGGGGGGGCGGGGAAAGGGGGGCAGGGTGGGGGGGGGCGGGGAAAGGGGGGCAGGGTGGGGGGGGCGGGGAAAGGGGGGCAGGGTGGGGGGGGGCGGGGAAAGGGGGGCAGGGTGGGGGAGGGGCGGGGAAAGGGGGGGCAGGGTGGGGGGGGCGGGGGAAGGGGGCAGGGTGGGGGGGGTGTGGTTAGGGTTAGGGTTAGGGTGGGGGGTGGCGGGGAAGGGGGGCAGGGTGGGGGGGGGCAGGGGGCAGGGGGGCGGGGAAGGGGGCAGGGTGGGGGGGTGTGGTTAGGGTTAGGGTTAGGGTTAGGGTGGGGGGGTGGCGGGGAAGGGGGGCAGGGTGGGGGGGGGCGGGGAAGGGGGGCAGGGTGGGGGGTGGCGGGGAAGGGGGCAGGGTGGGGGGGTGTGGGGGGGGGCGGGGAAGGGGGGCAGGGTGGGGGGGGTGGGGAAGGGGGCAGGGTGGGGGGGGGGCAGGGTGAAGGGGGGCAGGGTGGGGGGGGCAGGGTGAAGGGGGGCAGGGTGGTGGGGGCGGGGGAAGGGGGGCAGGGGAAGGGGGGCGGGGAAGGGGGGCAGGGTGGGGGGGGGCGGGGAAGGGGGGCAGGGTGCGGGGGGGGCGGGGAAGGGGGGCAGGGTATGGGGGGGGCGGGGAAGGGGGGCAGGGTGGGGGGGGGCGGGGAAGGGGGGCAGGGTGGGGGGGGGCGGGGGAAGGGGGGCAGGGTGGGGGGGGGGGCGGGAAGGGGGGCAGGGTGGGGGGGGGGGCGGGGAAGGGGGGCAGGGTGGGGGGGGCGGGGAAAGGGGGGCAGGGTGGGGGGGGCGGGGAAAGGGGGGCAGGGTGGGGGGGGCGGGGAAAGGGGGGCAGGGTGGGGGAGGGGCGGGGAAAGGGGGGCAGGGTGGGGGGGGCGGGGAAGGGGCAGGGTGGGGGGTGTGGTTAGGGTTAGGGGTTAGGGTGGGGGGTGGCGGGGAAGGGGGGCAGGGTGGGGGGGGGCAGGGGGCAGGGGGGCGGGGAAGGGGGCAGGGTGGGGGGGTGTGGGTTAGGGTTAGGGTTAGGGTTAGGGTGGGGGGGTGGCGGGGAAGGGGGGCAGGGTGGGGGGGGCGGGGAAGGGGGGGCAGGGTGGGGGGGGTGGCGGGGAAGGGGGCAGGGTGGGGGGGTGTGGGGGGGGCGGGGAAGGGGGGCAGGGTGGGGGGGGGTGGGGAAGGGGGGCAGGGTGGGGGGGGCAGGGTGAAGGGGGCAGGGTGGGGGGGGGCAGGGTGAAGGGGGGCAGGGTGGGGGGGGCGGGGAAGGGGGCAGGGGCAGGGGAAGGGGGGCGGGGAAGGGGGGCAGGGTGGGTGGGGGCGGGGAAGGGGGGGCAGGGTGCGGGGGGGGCGGGGAAGGGGGGCAGGGTATGGGGGGGGCGGGGGAAGGGGGGCAGGGTGGGGGGGGGCGGGAAGGGGGGCAGGGTGGGGGGGGGCGGGGAAGGGGGGCAGGGTGGGGGGGGGGGCGGGGAAGGGGGGCAGGGTGGGGGGGGGCGGGGAAGGGGGGCAGGGTGGGGGGGGCGGGGAAGGGGGGGCAGGGTGGGGGGCGGGGAAGGGTCAGGGTGGGGGTGTGTGGGGGGGCGGGAAGGGGGGCAGGGTGGGGGGGTGTGGGGGGCGGGGAAGGGGGGCAGGGTGGGGGGTGTGGGGGGGGCAGGGTGGGGGGGGCGGGGAAGGGGGGCAGGGTGGGGGGGGGCGGGGAAGGGGGGCAGGGTGGGGGGGGGGGCGGGGAAGGGGGGCAGGGTGGGGGGGGCGGGGAAGGGGGGCAGGGTGGGGGGGGGGCGGGGAAGGGGGGGCAGGGTGGGGGGGGGCGGGGGAAGGGGGCAGGGTGGGGGGGGCGGGGAAGGGGGGCAGGGTGGGGGGGGCGGGGAAGGGGGGCAGGGTGGGGGGGGCGGGGCGGGGAAGGGGGCAGGGCGGGGGGGCGGGGAAGGGAGGCAGGGTGGGGGTGTGTGGGGGGGGGCAGGGTGGGGGGGTGTGGGGGGCGGGGAAGGGGGGCAGGGTGGGGGGGTGTGGGGGGCAGGGTGGGGGGGGGCAGGGTGGGGGGTGTGGGGGGGCAGGGTGGGGGGTGTTGGGGGGGGGAGGGGGGAGGGGAGGGGGGGGGGGGGGGGCGGGAAGGGGGCAGGGTGGGGGGGGTGTGGGTGGGGGCGGGGAAGGGGGGCAGGGTGTGGGGGGGGCGGGGAAGGGGGGCAGGGTGGGGGGGGCGGGGAAGGGGCGCAGGGTGGGGGGTTGTGGGGGGCGGGGAAGGGGCGCAGGGTGGGGGGGGTGGGGAAGGGGGGGCAGGGTGGGGGGGTGGGGAAGGGGTGTGGGGGGGGCGGGGAAGGGGGGGTGTGGGGGGGCGGGGAAGGGGGGCAGGGTGTGGGGTGGGGGGGGTGAAGGGGGGCAGGGGTGTGGGGTGTGGGGGGGGCAGGGTGGGGGGAAGGGGGGTGGGGGGGAAGGGGTGTGGGGGGGGCAGGGTGGGGGGAAGGGGGAAAGGGGGCAGGGGTAGGGGGGCAGGGGGGGGAGGGGGTGGGGGGGAAGGGGGGGCGGGGAAGGGGGGGGCGGGGAAGGGGGGGCAGGGTGGGGGGAAGGGGGGCAGGGTGGGAGGGCGGGGAAGGGGGGGGCAGGGTGGGGGGGGAGGGGGGGTGGGGGGGGAGGGGGGGGGGGCAGGGTGGGGGGTGGCAGGGTGGGGGGCGACGTGGTGGGGGGGTGGGAGGGTGGGGAAGGGGGGGCAGGGTGGGGGGGCGGCGTGGGTGGGGGGGTGTGAGGGTGGGGAAGGGGGGCAGGAGGAGGGAGGGGGGGCAGGAGAGGGGAGGGGAAGGGGTGGGGGGGCAGGGAGGGGTGGGGGGGTGGGAGGGGAGGGGTGGGGGGGCAGGGAGGGGTGGGGGGGTGGGAGGGCGGCAG